>NC_133187.1:2532500-2542500 GCF_049306965.1 Danio rerio | reverse complement strand
TTTTTCGTATTGTTTTTGTTTTGTTTAGTTTATTTTGATTTGTATTTTTTGCTTTGTTTTTGTTTGTTTTTTTGTTTTGTGTGTTGTGTTTTTTTATTTAGATTTGTTTTTTGTGCTGTTTTCTGTTATTTTTATTTTTTATTTTTTTTTCCTGGTTCATTTTTGTTTTGTTTTATTTTGTTTTGTTTAGTGTTTTTGTTTTTAGTTTTCTGTTATTTAGTTTTTTTTCTGATTTATTTTTGTTTTGTGTTTTATTTTGTTTTTGTGTTTTGTTTTGTGATTTGTTTTGTTTTATTTTTATACATTCTAATTATTTAATAAAAATAAATGCACACTTATTGAATTATTGACATTTTTGTAATTATTGCACCTTGCTATATGATTATGACTGTATATTTACGCTCACTTTAAGTTATTTTTAATGTCATAAAATATAAAAAACATCCTTTTTATGTTATGTTTTCTTATAAAAATGAAAATATATATTGATGTCTGTTTTTAAATTAATATTAAATTATTACATTTGTATTAAATTTTTATTAAATGAAATGAAAATTAAAATGAGACACATTTACAGATTTTACGTAATTTAATTAGAACAGAACAATTAATAACACACAAAGTTTTTGTTCATGTTGTTTGTTCAAGATTTTATTCATGTGCATAGAAGTCTGACCATTTAATGCAAGGGCCTCATTTCTCCAATTCCGCAAGCGCTTTTTAGCATTATAAAGATGTTTACCATCCCAACCTCACGTTATCATCATCCACGCTTTGTTCAACTCAATAACATTTTTTCACGACAAATTGAGTCACCTCAAAATATCACCTCCTCATATTAATTTCCTACAATATTTTTCCTATAATATTTCCTATAATGTTTTTTCTCCTTTTCATTTTGACTAGAATAAAAGCAGTTTTTAATAGTTTTAAACATTTTAGTGTCAATATTTTTAGCCCCCTCAGCAATATCGGTGTTGGATTGTCTCCTGAACAAACCACTGTTATACAATGACTTGCCTAACTACCCTAACGTTACCCTAATTTAACCTAATTAACCTTTTGAATGTCACTTTTAATCTTAATACTTGTACCTTAAAAAATATCTAGTCAAATATTATGTGCTGTCATCATGGCAAGGATAAAAGAAACCAGTTATCTGTAATGAGTTATTAAAAACTAATATGTTTAGAAATGTGCTGGGGAAAAAAATCTCACCATTAAACTTAAATTGGGGAAAAGAATATTCAGGGGGCTAATAATAATTAATAAAGTGCATAAAAAAAGCTGTTGTTACCCTTGAAACTGAAAAAAAAGGTAATCATAATATAAATATATTGAAAATAAATAGTATTTAGATTTAATGCAAATCTTATATTGGTTTCAAATTGTGATTTAATGAAATTGAAAAAAATGGGTGCCAACAGTTTTGCCCGTGTCTGTATATATGTACCAGTCTCTCTCTACAATAATAGCAATGCAGTTACACTATCCCCAGCAATCAGATGCAATGATTTACTAGCCTCTTTTGGATGATAAATTACCTGAAGCAGTTCGGTTAACAAATCACATTTCTCTGGATAAGCAGTTCCCCCCTTTTTAAGGGAAAACTGAGAAAATAACAGATGTTCGTAAAGAGCGAGAGCGACTCACGGCGTATTAGGCTGGGTCAGAAAGACTGAAAGATTTACCGCTGTGCGAGAGCACGGTACATGTGGCCATTTAAAGAGTGCCATGTTTTTAATGATCTGTGTTTCCTCACATTTCATTTGACATTGCGGTGCACCATGGATTAGGGTGGCTGTAAAGCCCTCACCCCTAGTGGTAATGAGTCTGAACTGACCTGGAATCAGCCCCAAATCTGCGCTTATAGGTTGAGATCTCCACGGGGGCAAGATGAGGAATCAGATACCGATATCATCTGTGTATTCCTGCTGTCTAACCAGCCCGAGCTTTTCTATAAAAGTGAAGAACCCTTGCTTTCAAACGCCAAGTCAGGAAGGCAATCTGTCAATTAAAAGCAGAGCTGCTGGGGCTGAACACTGAAACCCAAGGCGTGCTTCGGATTAAACAGCACCTCGGCTGCTTTTGCCAAATGAAAATGTAGATTTTGGCTGCTGGACGGTCTTTTTTTTCCCCTTCCCTGCGCTCTCGGGGAGCCCTAGACGCACAGTGTGCTCGGATGTTGTAAAAAAGGCTTTATGTATTCAATAATTGCTTAACAGTTATATAAAATGTCATTAACTGCTCGAGTTGCTTTGGTTACGTCCACTGGCTTTCCACAGCCATCGTCCCCTTTTGGCCCTCCCTGTCTGCAGACCTTAATGAGGAACCTTTGACAGCACTGGCGCCAGCCGGAGGGTCCCAAGCACTCAGGTACACTACCTGTGCGGACCATACAACCAAGAGCCATGTTTCCATCCACATGTTTTCTGGTTTGGACATACAGTATAGTTGATTAATATATATATATATATATATATATATATATATATATATATATATATATATATATATATATATATATATATATATATATATATATATATATATATATATATATATATATATATATAATCAATCACTGGCCACTTTGTTAGGTACACCTTACTATTATACCGGGTTGGAATCCTTTTTGCTTTCAGAACTGCCTAAGAGTTTGAGTTTGCGAAATTCTGTCGTAGAGCGCTCTGAAAAGGGGCTGGATTAAACAAGATGATTAGACATTTGCTCCATATTTAAAATTTCTGTCCAGAGAGGTCATGTTTTGATCTTCGATTGGTCTCACGCAGTCTAGTGATGCAATTTCGCAGGTCAGAGTTCACCAACCTTGAACTTTGCACCGCAGCAACCTGCGAAACTTGACGCATGACCCTGCATTTCCGGTCTGAATGGAAGTCTATGGGAGGAAAAGCGTTGTGTGACCGCAGCTTAATCCTTCATGGCATAGATTCAACAAGGTACTGAAATATTCCTCAGAGATTTTGCTCCATATTGAAATGATAGCATCAAGGTGCTCTATTGGATTTAGATCTGGGGATTGTGGAGGCCATTTTAGTATAGTGAACTCATCGTCATGTTTAAGAAACCAGTCTGAGATGATTCACACTTTGACATGGCGCATTATCCTGCTGGAAGTAGCCATCGGAAGATGGGTACACTGTGGTCATAAAGGGATGAACATGGTCAGCAGCAATACTCAGGTAGGCTGAGGTGTTGATGCTCAATTGGTACTAATGGACACAAAGTGTGCCAGGAAAATCTCCCCCACACCATTACACCACCACCACCAGCCTGAACTGTTGACACAAGGCAGGATGGATCCATGCTTTCATGTTGTTGAGGCCAAATTCTGACCCGACCATCCGAATGTGTCAGCAGAAATGGAGACTCAGAGCAGCAACGTTTCTCCAATCTTCTATTGTCCAGTTTTGGTGAGTCTGTGTGAATTGTAGCCTCAGTTTCCTGTTCTTAGCTGACAGGAGCGGCAGCCTGTGTGGTCCTCTGCTGCTGTAGCCCATTCGCCTCAAGGTTGGACGTGTTGTGTGTTCAGAGATGCTCTTCTGCAGAGCTCGGTTGTAACGAGTGCTTATTTGAGTACCTGTTGCCTTTCTATCAGCTGGAACCAGTCTGGCCATTCTCCTCTGGCATCATCAAGGCATTTGTGCCCACAGAACTGCCGCTCACTGGACATTTCCTCTTTTTTTTTTTTTTTTTTTTTTGAGCATTCTCTGTAAATTTCACACATGGGTATGTGTGGAAATCCCAGTAGATCAGCAGTTTCTGAAATACTCAGAGCAGCCCTTCTGGCACCAACAACCATGCCACGTTAAAAGTCGCTTAAATCCCCTTTCTACCTCATTCTGATGCTCAATCTGAACTGCAGCAGATCATCTTGATCTTGTCCACATGCCTAAATGCATTGAGCTGCTGCCATGCGATTGGCTGATTGGAAATGTGCGCTGACGAGCTGTTAGACAGGTGTACCTAATAAAGTGGCCGGTGAGTGTGGATGAATGTATATATTTATACTTTAATTCTGATCGAGCTCAGTTGGATCCATAGTGGTTTGTTGTTCCATCCTATCGAACATCAATCCAATTACAAATATAGTCTTCTGTTGGAAGTAAACAGCCTCTCTCCTGTTTTCTGGCTACTGTAGTAAAACTCCAACCCTAATTGTCAGATAAATACTTGTAAATGTACCTGAGACTGTAGGATTGACTGCAGTATGGCCGGAGCGGGTCTCCAGAGATGAACGCTCCGCCGTTTTGTCTCTCATCTCAGACTGAGGGAGATGTTTACCTGAATGAGGCAAGTGATGAATACCAGTCATTATGCGCTCCAGCGAAAGTATATGGTCCCTTCGTTTTTTTGCGTGGCGTAATGCTGGCCGCAGATGTGTGTGCGTGTGTGTTGACATTTCATATTTTCACTTCCACTGCGACTTTTCTGATGCGTCTGGCAAATGTCTATCATTAAATCTGCTCTTCCTCTCAATCCATCCCACGTTCTCGCATATTATTAATGCGATCAAGCAGTGACTTGGCATTCGGTGCTTAAAGCGTCGGCTGTTTGTGGTTAGCTTAACAGCAAGCGCTCTTAAGAACTAGCCATGTACTCTCGCCGGGACGTTGGCTTGACGCACAACTTCTTCTTGAACATCTACGAGTGCAGCCGAGTTCTTGGCTTATTTGGTTCAAACGTTGTATTTTGCCGTTTGGATTTATTCAAAGCGGTCCCAGCTGCAAATATGCAGTAAATTAGTCCCATTAAAAGTGATTGATTATTGGATGTGTTCACCACAGCGTCTGTGTGGCCCACCTGCTCATGCAATCAGAAGTATTGACTGGCGCTCCAGCTTCCTCCAGAGGTTTTGTTTTACCGTGGTGGGCTTGTGCCCTTTAAGGTGAGCTGGCGAAAACGCGCTCTGTTCATAGGCTGAGAGTTGGCCACGGGCTCCTGTGTGTGGATACTCAGGCCCGAAGGCAGTCTGACAAACTTGTTTATGAGCAATCCCATGCAAATGTCAACCTTCCCATGAAAATAAGTTTCACCAAAAACCTTTCTAGTTTTACAGTACACTAAAAATGGATCTGTCAATGTTTTCAAACAATTATATCTGATTCACCAAAGTCACACAAGTGCCAATTCCATACCTGTCCCATCCATAATGCAGCATTTTTCCTCAAATGCAAAAATGTCAAATAAAATAAAAACAATCATGTTTTATTTTTTTTTTTTTAAGTGAGCAGCTTTTGTCATTTTGAGTCTTTTTTACAGTTTAAGTCGCAGAATTTCTACTAAAAATGCTGTATACTGTAAACTTGCAGACGTTTTTGGTCAACACTCGCCAACCTCCCAAATGCAGGTAGATTTCAGCTCTGGTGGGTAAGACAGTCACTCCCACTTGCCACTTTGGCTGGTTGGAAATCATTTTTAAATTGTAGTTTTCTTAAAGGGGTGGTCCAGAATGTAATTTTAAGGCTTGGTTGTGTTTATAAGATGCAAAGCAATGTGTGCTCATGTTTCACTTGAAGGAAATCACAATTTTTTTTTCATAAATCTCACTTTGATTATACTCAGCTAACATTAAAAGGACTGTTATATTTCCCAGTTCATCTGAAAGGCCCGCCCTCGAGTGACTCTGATTGGTCATCTATCATAATGTGCAGTGATTCGCGGATTGGCTCCACGTCACACCTGTACAAGCACATGGTTTTGTGCTGTGTAAACAGTCAGTCAACCTCATGCCCGCTCTCTAAAATAAAATCTGACAAGTGTCAGTAACAAGTGAAAATGGGGTGCGGCTCCTTTAAGAGAGATCGCGTGCGTGCGTGCGTTTGTGTTTGTGAGAACTGTCTGTAGACGCGTGTAACACGAGAAATGCATGTGCGCAGGACCGATGTTAAATATTTTTCTTTGATGCTCAGATTAAGTTATTGTTCTGTAATATACAGTAGCATTGTTGACAAAAGAATAAAGCACAAGATGTGGGATGCGACCTGTGTGAGCCTTGATTTATTTTTCTGCTACTACATGAGTTAAGCGAGCTCTCCAGTATTTTTTTTTTTAACTCAACGTGTGACACAATGTCTTTCACATATATTCGGAATAAGTATGCGCAAGTAATATGAATCGTTCACCTATCTTTTGCGAGTTCATTATCTGAGATGTACAGTAGAACGCAGGAAGAGCTGCCTATAGAGAGACACGCACACACTGGTGAAGAGTGTGTGTGTGTGTGTGTGTGTGTGTGTTTACAGCAGTTTGATTGATAAATATGAATTTGTCGCTAAATTGTTAGCGGTGCCAAACAGCACTTCCCATTGTTTACATCTTTGCTGCAGCATACCGTTAAGATTAGACACATGTCATGATCAATTTTAACAAATAAAAGCACTCTCAGGCTACAGCTTCTGCTTGTTGGAGCTGCTCCTTCTTTGAGGAGATTTGAACCAAATCCAGCACTGAACGGAGAGAGATTCTGGAAGCTGAGTTTCGTCAAATCATACTTGCTAAGTATTTTATAATTCTCTGGAACATAATTAATATTGAACTGTAAGCACTTCTGTCTTTGTGTCGTGTCCTTTGGAAGCCCTAATACAGAAACAGAAGAAGCTCTGTGGAAATAGCAGCGTTTGGACGGCATTTTAGCTCTCTCTACTGTAACATTACAGCGCCTCTGGCCACACCCCTTAGATGCGCAGTGTGTGTGCGCGGTAAAAGTACGTTTAAACAGCCTTGTAAATGACAACAGTGCACAGGATAGATTCTGCTCTTTTTCTTGACTTTGACTATTCATCAAGAAGACGACAAGGTTTGAGCTCGGTTTGACCATGGCTCAATTTTATATGTATATGTTATTACGGTGTAATGTCTCAGCTGTATTTGAGTTACTGTTGCCTTTCTATCAGCTGGAACATTTCTAATCATAATTGTTTTAATAGGTAATTTCTGATAACTGATTTATTTTATCTTTGCCATGATGACAGTAAATAATATTTGATTAGATATTTTAGATATTCTGTTATGCACCGTCTAGGGTTGGTGCACAACATGAAAGACAAGACGACAAAAATGAATTCAAAGATTTTTGGGGTTTGAATTCGGGAGATGACAAGGCCAAAATAACAAACAAAAATTCTTTTATATTAAATCTCTAACTTACCTGATCACAAATAAAAGAAAAGAAAGTAAAATTCACTTCCCTAACTACCTAACACAAAAACAGAGGCAAAAAGGTTTTACAAAGAAAATGGCATCAAACTCCTTACTATCCCAATATATACACTATTTACAATCTATTTACAAAAACAGGCAACCATATTTGAAGGACAATCCAAAATCAATGTCAGCAGGCAACAAAGGTCAAACAAGCCGGTGGAACAAAGTATCATAAACAAAACAAACACTAAAACAAACAGTACTCACAATTCTCAATATAATCTCAGAAGTCAAACAAAACAAACAGTACTCACAATTCTCAATATTCTCTCAGAAGTCAAACAAAACAAACAGTACTCACAATTCTCAATATTCTCTCAGAAGTCAAACAAAACAAACAGTACTCACAATTCTCAATATAATCTCAGAAGTCAAACAAAACAAACAGTACTCACAATTCTCAATATTCTCTCAGAAGTCAAACAAAACAAACAGTACTCACAATTCTCAATATAATCTCAGAAGTCAAACAAAGCAAACAGTACTCACAATTCTCAATATTCTCTCAGAAGTCAAACAAAGCAAACAGTACTCACAAATCTCAATATTCTCTCAGAAGTCAAACAAAACAAACAGTACTCACAATTCTCAATATAATCTCAGAAGTCAAACAAAGCAAACAGTACTCACAAATCTCAATATTCTCTCAGAAGTCAAACAAAACAAACAGTACTCACAAATCTCAATATTCTCTCAGAAGTCAAACAAAGCAAACAGTACTCACAAATCTCAATATTCTCAGTCCTAACACATCCAAAAACTCTGCACTTTACCACAATCAAACATTTCAGCAAACACAAGCAAGTGACCAAAAACAAGATGGCTGCCAAGGAAGTGGTGTCATGGCTTTTTAAAACACTGTAGGCCAATCAGGATCAAGCAAGCTGGAAGTGGCCAATTGGATGTGTTCTAAGCAAAACAGGAACAAGAAAAAAAACCCGATGAGACAAGACAAACATAGGATTGTAACAATTCTAAAAGATGGTACAGTACGGTTCGCTTTTTGGTACCTTTTGACAGTGGAAACAGACATATAAGCATACTGAACCATACTGTAGCACTCAGTGGAAATGGGCCTTTAGCCCCTTTCACACAGTGATACCGGTAAATATCTGGAAAATTTCCGAAACCACTTTACCGGTATATTTAAAAAAGCGCTGTTCACACAGGCGAGGACGTTACGGAAATTTTCCGGAAAAGAGCATTCACACATCCATTCCAAAATACCGGTAAATTCTGACATCATTCACCACAAATGAGCTTTAAACGGCTGCGCTTGTATTTGTAAACATTTGACTAAATTACAAACTCTGTGGATGATCAATATTGTGAACAACTTTCGCAGGATCACTTTTGCATGTCGAGATGTTCATAATATGTGCGTGTGCTGGCGCTCACAGGCTGTTTCACAGGCACACGCAAAGCTTGAAGGTAAACAAACAACGGCTTATCATAAGCATCTCATCGATGATTATTTACACAGTTGGCATTAAGAAGAACATATAAACGTGATCTGACTAACTTCTAGCAGCTAAATGTGTCTGGAAAAATATTCAAAGGCTTTTATTCTCACAAACCGTGCGGACGTAAATGCGTCTGACTGTTGTGATTGGCTAAAGCAGACGTCTCACGTCAGCATGTTCTAGACGTGCACGCGCTTATTACGGGAATCTTCCTTCTGCGTTCACACAGCGCAGCATTCCGGCAAATTGCCGGTAATGTTACAACCTCTCTTTCCGGAAAATAGCCAGAACGAATTTACTGATATTTTCAAAAAGGACCTGTTCACACATACAACCTTTCCGGAAAATTGCCGGCAATTTTCCGAAAAGGTCTGTATGTGTGAAAGGGGCTATAAGCACACAGTCAGTCACCCAATAAAAACTAAAAATTTGCATCAAATAGGATACAGCAGACTTTGTAAAAGAAAATAAAAATGTGTAAACTGAACTGGAGACATAATTAAAGTAAAAAAATCACACCTAAAAAAGCCATAGACCCAACTAATGCCTTCATTTTTTAGTTTCTACGAACACCTCGTTTTTTTCGACATTGTAACAGGAGTGCAACAAATGACTTCTGCAGTGTATATTTGAGTAGAGTGGATTCTTGTGTGGCCGACCAAGCTCCACAACACACACACACGCATACACACTCGTGTCGAAATGCCATGTCTGTCATCCCCATCTGCCCCCTACCTGTCATCGTCCTGTTCTCTCCATCCCCTCCTTCTTCCCCCCTCCCAAAAAAACCTGCTCCAGCTCATGCCATGGCTCTCTTTCCAAATATTATTGTTGATTTAAATGGCCCTGGAGTCGTGTGCCTCGTTCGCACAAGACCCTTGTCTATCTCAAATGAGAGATTTAAAAAAATGGCCAAATGTCTGCGCTGTGTTTATGCGGCTTTTATATAGTTTGATTTTGTTTTATAGCCTGGTCTGGAGCTCACTGCGCCCCTCAGGAGGCTAAAGCAAACTGCGCTTTCAGTGGCTGCAGTCTAACTGGGCTGGAAACAGATGTTAAACGTATGGGAGTGAAACGTCTGCTGCGTTTATTGCTGCACATCTGCATGAAGCGCTGGAAACGATCTGAATGAGCAGATGTGGTCGTGAGGATGATGATGATGATGTGAGATTGGCAGCGTCTCTTCAGCTCTTACAGGACTTGTTCAAATGTGAAGTTTTATGATGGCAGATTTCTTCAGGGGTTTTGATTTATAAATTTATCCCATGTAGCCCGTCCGCCTCAAGGTTGGACGTGTTGTGTGTTCAGAG
>NC_133187.1:2517500-2527500 GCF_049306965.1 Danio rerio | reverse complement strand
GATTTTATTTTGATGTTGTTGTTGGAATTTAAGTAAAAAAAAAAAAGTTTATTAAATTGATTAATTAAAATGATATAATTAAAATTATATAATAAAATTGTTATATAAATATAATTCTGAAATAAAACTGATAAAATTAAATAATGAAAACTTATACTATTTAACAATTTTTGTGTGTACTAAAATTAAAATAACTTATTTTATTTAGATATTTGTCAAGCAAATAATTACATTTAACCTGAGCTAAACCAAACAACTAAATTTTGTTTACCTAAACTACTAAATTAAATAAAAATTACTAAATAAAACAGACATTTAAAATGATGCCAAAAACTCTAGCTTAAATTAAAAAAAACTTTATACATATATACACTATAGCCCCCATTGATTTTTTTTTCTTCCTTTTTTAAATATTTCCCAAATGATGTTTAACAGAGCAATGACATTTTCACAGTATGTCTGATAATATTTTTTTTCTTCTGCAGAAAATTTTATTTGTTTTATTTCGGCTAGAATAAAAGCAGTTTTAAATTTTTTAAAAACTATTTTGAGGTCAAAAGTTTTAGCCCCTTTAATCTATTTATTTTTTTAATAGTCTACAGAACAAACCGTCATTATACAATAGCTTGCCTAATTACCCTAACCTGCCTAGCTAACCTAATTAACCTAGTTAAGCCTTTAAATGTCACTTTAAGCTGTATAGAAGTGTCTTGAAAAATATCTAGTCTAATATTATTTACAGTCATCATGGCAAAGAGAAAATAAATCAGTTATTGGAGATGAGTTATTAAATCTATTATGTTTAATTATTATGAATACATAAATATATATTCATTCTCATTATGTTTAACATCTGTAGTTATGCGGTGGCACAGAGTTAGACCTCTTTCTTGACTTCACACAGAAGTAACGCGTGCGGCATGACATCACTTTGCTGCAGAGACTCTGTGTCTGCATGTGCATTCACTAATGTTGTATGTGTCAGTGTACAGGTTTGTGTGTGTGCTTTTGCACGTGGATGTCACTGTTTCCATTAGTGTGTCTGTGTGGAAGCAGGAGTGTGTTCCCGCAGAAAGCGAGCGACTGTGTTCAGCTGATGCAGACGAGCCGCTCTGAGAGAAAGAGAAAGCAGTAGAGATGAATTAGACCCTGTGGCCGAGCATGAAAAGTGGATAAATGTCTGCAATAACACATTGAGAGAACCAATCATGGCTTTGGCAACCCGTCCATGAAAAGAACAACTCCATTTGAACTTCTCCTCCACATTGGCCTCCTTTTTTTTTAAACTCTTTCCCTCATCATGCTTTTGTTTTGCTTCTCTCTCTCTGTAAATGAATGAGCGCCGCTCGTCTTACTGTCTGACTTTTAACCCTCGGTGAATGATGAGACGAACTCTGAACTACTCTAAATGCCATCAAAACGCAATCTGTGCTTTAATGTAAACCTACATCAATCAAAGGCTCAAACAGACCATAAATGCATTACAAAAAGTGCATTTTACCATTTAAAAGTGCATATAATATAATAAAATATATTATAAATATAATATAAATATATATATATATATATATATATATATATATATATATATATATATATATATATATTATATATATATATATATATATATATATATATTATATATATATATATATATATATATATATATATATATATATATATATATATATATATGTGTGTATGTATGTATGTATGTATGTATATGTATACATATATATATATATATATATATATATATATATATATATATATATATATATATATATATATATATATATATATATGTGTGTATGTATGCATGCATGTATGTATGCATACATGCATACATACACACACACACATATATATACACACACACACACATATATATATATATATATATATATATATATATATATATATATATATATATATATATATATATATATATGCGTGTGGGTGTGTGTATGTATGTATATACATACATGCATACATACATACAATAATTTAATTTAATAATTTAATATAATTTAATTTATATAATATAATGAAATATAATATAAATTAATATAATAATATATAATATAATTAAATTTAATATAATGTAATGTAATATAGCATATTAAAATATAATATAATATAATAGTGTATTAAAATATAAAATAATATAATATAATTAAATATAAAACAATATTATATACCTAAATATAATATACTATAATAAAATATATGCTATATTATATAATATAATTTAAAATCATATAATTTAATATAATATAATTTAATATAATATAATTAAATAAATTATAATTAAAAATAATATAATTAATACAATATAATTTAATTTAATATAATATATTAATATATAATATAATTAAACATAACATAATTAATATAATATAACATAATTAAATATATAATATAATATAATATAATATAATATAATATAATATAATATAATATAATATAATATTGTTTTGTTTAAGTAGCAAAGGAGTTTTTCTGCTTTATGGTTTTAGTGAACTAGAACAATCCTGCTGTGCACTTATATTCTATGCGCGAGTGTGTTTTTGTTATTTCTCTGTCCATCATCGAGGTGCTTTTAAGTTCTGGGGTCTGTGTACGTATGACATAATGCACAGGATCTGTCTACTCCTTTTCCTGCTGGAAATGAACGAGCTGCAGCTTTTAACCACGTTTTTACCCGTTAAACCAAACTAAACATCATATATCAGGAGCAGCGCTGGGCATCTCGCCACGCTGGAGATACAGACACTGCAGGACAAAGAGAAGGACAGACGGCTTTCAAACTAACATCCAGTAAAGTAGCGAATTGCAAACACTCATTATTGTAACTGAGTTTTTTTTTTTTTTTTTTCTAAGTAGAATGTGTTCCCATCCAATCAAGTCACGCATAGATAAATGATACGGGTGCTTAATAAATGCAGAAAACTTTTATTATTTTATTTTATTTTAGTTTTATTTTTGTATTAATTTTATTAAATTTTTTATTAATTTAATTTTATATTTAATTTTAATTTAATTATTCACAAATTTGATTTTTAATTTAAACTTCTTATTTGGAATTTTTTTTTATTTTATTTATTTTTTTATTTAATTTAATTGTATTTTAATTTATTTAATTAAAAAACATGTTTTAGATTTTATTATTTGATTTTATTATTATCTTTAGTAGTCTTAATTTCAATCTTAATTGTAATTTTTTATTCATTTAATTTTACCTAAATTTTTTATTACATTTTTTATTTGATTTTAAATTTCATTTAAAATGAAATTCTTATTATTTTGTAATTGTTTAATTTAAATTTTTTTTCTTTATTGTATTTAATTTTATTTTTTTTAATTGTATAAATTTTTTATTTGATGATTTTTTATATTTAATTTTTAATTGAATTCAAAATTGATTTTTTATTTGATCAGTATTGCTATTTTAATTTAATTTAATTGTATTTTAATTTGTTATGTTTTTTATTTAATAATTTATGTTTTTAAAAAGGTTGGTTTTATCATTTTTTTATTTATTTAACTTAAATAAAAAATTACACAAAACCAAATTCATCGACAAAAAATTTCCTTGGAGCTGTTGCTATTTGACGGTACAGTTTGTTTGTTTACAGAAGTTTGATTGTACAAAAAAAGCTAATAAAACTGAACCTATAAGGACTCTACAGCAGACCTTAAATGTCTGCACAGGACTGCCTCACACCCAAAGGTAATAGGAAGCAAATGTAAAGAGAAGCGAGATAAAGCAAGTTTAGCCTTATGCTAGGCTAAGGTCTTGAACTCATTAAATATCACTCTAAGCTGAATACTAGTGTCTCAAAAAATATCTAGTTAAATATTATGTGCTGTCATCATGGCAAAGAAAAAAAAAAACAGAACTTTGGGAAAAATTAAACAGGGGGTCTAATAATTCTGACTTCAAGTGTATATAAAATATATAACATTAATTTGTAAGGAATTACAATCAACAGCAACATCATTAATTTCTGCACTTTTATTTTCCCCTTCAAGGCTTCGGAAATCCCCACAAAGCATCAAAAGAGTCAGCAGTACATGCCCTGATACAAGTTTTCTTCAATCTCCCTCAGAGAAAGCGTGGCTCTCAAAGCTCTCGGATTATTCAACGTTCGCCAGCAGGACATCCCATGCAGAGGTAAGCTTTCAATGCATCTCTGTGGACAGGAATGAGAGATTGTTTGTGTTTATAAATATGTCTAATCAGCGTATGATTACACGGAAAGACACACATTACCATGCACTCAAAAGAACATGGCCGGCGCTAATGCAATGAATGCGTATGAAATATGTTTACGCATGCGGCGCATGTATTTATTGCTTCTTGGCCGGCTATGACAGGCATTTCGGAAAGTCAAACAGGTTTTTGAAAGGCCGTGTTGTTCGGTTTCCAAAAAGCTGGTATAGCAAGATAAGCTCCGGGTTGCGAGGTAACAAACCCTGCTGGAGCCAAGGCCCAATTTTGGAAACCACAAAATCAACACAAGTGTGATGGACAGAAAAAAAGGGGGGAGAAAGTCGAGGAGAGAGAAAGCAAGGTGTGTTTTTTGAGAGCTCTTGAAAGGGTCAGGAGTGAGGAAACCCCAAATCAGGGTGTCCGCAGGGTCTTAAAAAGATGTCTGCAATTTCAAAAACTAAATTTTAGGGTCTTAAAGTCTTAAATTCCCTGAAATATTGTCTTGTAGGTCTTAAATCATTTTCAAGCGCTCTTATTTATTTATTCATTTTTTAATGTAAAATTGCCCAATCAAACCACGTATGTATACAACTAGGGTCTGCTTATTCTGACACATTATTAAAAACTATATATTTATTTATTTTAGTTAATTAGTTAATTGTTTATTTATTTTTTTGTTTGGTTATTTATTTATCAGTTTATTTTATGTATTTAGTTTGTTTGTTTGACTGTATATCTATTTATCAGTTTATTTATTTGTTTGTTTGTTTAACTGTTTATTTGTCTATTTATCAGTTTATTTTATTTTTTTTGTTTTTATCAGTTTGTATTTATTTGTTTCTTTGTTTCTTTGTTTGTTTGACTGTTTGTTTATTTATCAGTTTCTTTGTTTGTTTGTTTGACTGTTTGTTTCTCTATTTATCAGTTTATTTGTTTGTTTGTTTGACTGTTTGTTTATCTATTTATCAGTTTGTTTGTTTGACTGTTTGTTTATCTATTTATCGGTTTGTATTTGTTTGTTTGTTTGTTTGTTTATATATTATGTACTTGGTGTATATATTTACTTACTAATACCAACACAATGTAGTATAATCACTTATGTTTTCTTATTTATTAATTTTTGATTTTACAGTTTGTTTTTAAATCTATTTGTCTGTTTATTTATTTATCATTTACTTATTTTATATAGGTGTGTCTGTCTGTCTGTCTGTCTTCCAGCTACAACCCAGTACTGCGAAACACCCATACACTCTCACATTCACACACAGATTGTACTGAGAATTTAGATTTCCCAATTCACCTTTAGCAAATGTCTTTGGACTTAGCATTTAACCTTATTTTGGTCTGAAATTTCATTCTTGATGGTCTCAAAAAGATTGTAAAAAGTTTATTTACAAGATTAAAAGTCTTAAATTCAACTTGAAGTCTGCAGAAACCCTGGAAATGGATTAAAAGACCAGCATCCACCAACAAAAGGCATCAATCTGGAGTGTTTAAAGTGGAGAGACGGGTTCTGGATGCATTAGCTTAAACACTCCTGCTGTATTACGTGAATAATGTGTGGGGGAAAAGGTAATGTCATGGCACATTTAGCAAAAACAGTTGAGGATGTATAGTGTGAGTGAACTTATTTCAGTTTAATACTTGAAACAACATCTCTAATTGTTGTTTAAGTGTTGTACAGTATATACATGTCTGTGTTGTGTTTCCATTTATATTCTTGGGGAAGTTTCACTTTTTGGGGGGAGGAGTTCTGGGATTTAAAAGTCTAAGTCCACTTAAAAAAATGCATGTGGCGAATTTTATATTTTATATTCTAAAAAACATTTTATTTTTTTAGGTTAAATTTGATATAGAATTATGAATTAAACTTATACCAGTTTGAAATATCTTTGTTTAAATGTACCTTTATTTCTAAATCAATTAGACATTCATTTAATTATGGACCCAACATATTGACAATTTTGTCCCAGCATACAATATCATTATTCATCACTACATAAATTTATTTATTTATTTATTTATTTATTTATTTATTTATTTATTTATTTATTTATTTATTTATTAAAATTGGGTGAATAATTGTTTTATTTATTTATTTAGTTGGTTAGTTAGTTAGTTGTTTATTTATTTTCTTTATTAGTTAATTGTTGTTTATTTATTTAATTATTTATTTTAGTTAGGTGATTTATTGTTTATTTATTTATTTATTTTAGTTAGTTAGTTGTTTATTTAGTTAGTTAATTGTTTATTTATTTGTTTAAGTTAGGTGAATAATTTTAGTTTGTTTATTTATTGAGTTAGTTTATTGTTTATTTAAGTGTTTATTTATTTATTTAGTTCATTGTAGTATTCATTTTTTTATTAATTAATTATTCAATAATGTATTTATCTTATTTACATATTTAATTACTTATTTACTCATCTTTTTTTATGTAATTGCTGTGTATACTTACAAATACTAATATAGTTAAAAGCAATGTAATTATACCAGTATAATCACATTTATTTATTTATTTATTTATTTATTACTTTTTAGTTTCTTATATGCTTATATATTTAGCCACTAATACCAATAAAATTTAATATTGTCACTTATATTTTCATACTTATTGCTTCATATTCATTCATTATCCATTTTATTTATTTATTTATTATTTCTTGTTTGACTGTTCTTGTTTGTTTATTTATCATTTGCTTATTTACTTACGAATACCAGTAATTTGTATTTTGTATAATCACGGTGGCTTAGTGGTTAGCACTGTCGCCTCACAACAAAAAGGTCACTGGTTCAAGTACCGGCTGGGTCAGTTGACATTTCTGTGTGGAGTTTGTATGTTTTCCCCGTGTTGGCGTGGGTTTCTTCCGGGTGCTCCGGTTTCCCCCACAGTCTAAACACATGCGCTATAGGGGAATTGAATAAACTAAATTGGCCATAGTGAATGTATGAGTGTGTATGGGTGTTTCCTAGTACTGGGTTGCAGCTGAAAGGGCATCATTTGTGTAAAAGATATGCTGGAATAGTTAGCAGTTCTTTCCACTGTGGTGACCCCTGATACATAAAGGCACTACGCCGTATGAATGAATGAATGAATGAATGATTACTTGTAACTATATAACTTAGTTATACTAAAATAGACTTTTTTTAAGTTGAATTATTTGCATAAATGTAAATGTGGATTCTGTTGGAGCATTTTTATTCATATCTTGGTATTAACACGAAGGCTATTTGAAACCTTAGACTCTTTACATTTGATTTGACCTCTCTAGTAAATGATGTACTTAATTTAATAGTTTAATTTCGATCACTGGTGTACGATAATTAGTTAAACTTTCATCACTTCCTCCAGATATGTTGTTGCTAATAATTTACAGCGTATAACATGACCATTTTGGCCTCGAAGTGCTCAGATCAAGTTTGAATTAAGTAGTCTTGATCCAGTAATGAGCTGAAGGTGAATTTGAGCAAAGAGAGAGAGAGAGAAAAGCTGGCTGTGAGATTTATAGACAGAAAACAGACCCACTGTGACAAAACCCGAACCGCAGAGTCAACCAAAATTCAGCATATTTAAAAGCGGATCAGGGAGTTATAAATTGTCCGCTTTTTCACGGTCTCTCCTCTCAGTGGGTGCGATCGGCGCATGATGCCATCCTAATAAAATCACCCAGAGTCATGTAGACGTGCTGTTTCATTTCCCCCGATGGCTCTGAAATTACGCCTCATGTTTCGTTTCACCGCGTCTTTACTGAACCTGAATCTGCAACCCACCGATGTGCTGTAGGAAAACCAGCAGCTGCACAGTTACGCATTTAAATAGGTTGTTTTGCTCAATATAGTTGTGTTAGGATTTTTACATGTTTTTAAGTCATTTAATTATGAATTTGAAGCACTGATGATCCATTTTAGTAAAGAAGCGTAGCACTTATATTAGTTTCTCTTAGTCTCTATAGTGGCATCAATGTACAACCTATAGAATCTTTCAAAAATTCCCCAAAATGTATGTTGTATAACTATTGCACACAAAAAAACATGTATTTTTTTTTTTTTTTTCAACGATGTTCACTGAAATGTTCTTTGGAGAACAAAAACATTTTAGAATTAGAATCAAGTATTAAGTATAAAGACTATTTCCATCATAATTTATCTATCCATATTCCGGGAGTAGTTTGGCATTTATCAGTCTATTTCATTGATTAATTAGTTAATTAAATAAATAGTTTAATAGATTATAAATAAATTATACATTAATTAATTAATTAAATTGATTATCTATTTAACTAGCCTCACAGTTACATGTTTAAAGTTATTTTGCTCAATATACAGTGCGTGTGCAAGTCCACGTTTGTGAGTGACAATCATATTTTTTCATATTCTAAACAGCATTTCGAGTTTATTTTATATTGTTATGGCATTATAAATTAGACTTCTATACAAGCTTGAAAACATCTTTGCCTAAATCAATTAAGTCAATAAGTCAATTAGACAGTCATTCAACTACTGTATAAACTCAACACATTAACAATTTTTTCCTTTGCATAAAAAAATATTAATCATCACCACTTAAATTAATTTTAAATGAAGTTTAAAATTTGATTAATTAATTTAATTATTTATTCATTCATTGACTTATTTATCATTTGCTTATTTTCTTATCCACTTAATGTGTATATTTACTTAATACCATTTTAATTTAGTATGATCATGTATTTATTTATTATTTGTTTGTTTATTTCTTAATTTATTTACTTATTTATTTAATTATCCTTTACTTATTTTCCCATGTACATTTTAGTATAATCATTTATTTGTTCATATTATTAATTAATTAATTAATTCATTCATTTATTTAATTATCCTTTACTTATTTTCTTATGTGCATTTTAGTACAATCAATTATTTGTTCATATTTACTTATTTATTTATTTATTTATTTATCTTTTACTTATTTTCTTATGTGCGTTTTAGTACAATTAATTATTTGTTCATATTTATTTATTTAACCTTATTTTCTTATGTGCTTTTTAGTTTAATCTTTTATTTGTTCATATTTATATATTTATTTATTTATCCTTCACTTATTTTCTTGTGTTTTAGTTTAATCAATTATTTGTTCATATTTATTTATTTATTTATTTAATTGTCCTTTACTTATTTTTTTATGTGCGTTTTAGTTTAATCATTTATTTGTTCATATTTATTCATTTATTTAATTATCCTTTACTTATTTTCTAATGTACATTTTAGTATAATCACTTATTTGTTCATATTATTTAATTAATTAATTAATTAATTAATTTTATTTATTTATTTATTTAATTGTCCTTTACTTATTTTCTTATGTGCGTTTTAGTTTAATCATTTATTTGTTCATATTTATTCATTTATTTAATTATCCTTTACTTATTTTTATGTACTTTTTAGTATAATCACTTATTTGTTCATATTTTTTTGTTTATTTATCTATTGATCTGTTTGTTTATTATTTAATCTTTTTTTAAATTTTATTACACAGATGACCCATTTTGGCAAAGAAACTTTTAAATCACTTTCTATCGTTTTGTATTGTGGCATCAATGTTCAATCAGTACAATGTTTCCAATATTCCCAAATAAGTACTTTATGATAGAAAAAAAAATAGTCTTAAATATTTTTTCACACATGCAAAAAAAAAAAAAAACTGTTGTTTATTTTCTGGTGGGAAAATAAAGTCTATTTTCAATATTATTAATATTATTATTTGAAAGTCTTAAGACTATTTACATCATCATTTATACATATTCCGG
>NC_133187.1:2482500-2512500 GCF_049306965.1 Danio rerio | reverse complement strand
TTTTAGAAATGAGTTATTAAAACTATCATGTTTAGAAATGTGTCAAAAGAAATCTTCCTTCCGTTAAACCAACACAATCTCACTGCAATTCGTAACTTTTTGATTTTGTGGCTAATTCGTATGAATTTGTACGATCTAATACGTACAATTTATTACAATTTGCTCATCACCCAATGACGGTTGGTTAGGGGCGGGGTTGGGTGCCACGCCCTCTTTTTTAAAATCGTACATTTTCAAACGACTGAACTTGTACGAATTCATACGAATTAGCCACTAAACTGACAAAACGTCAAATAATTGCATTTACTCGTGAGATCAGGCTGGTTGAACAGAAATTCACAGGAGGGCTAATCATTTTGACTTTAACTGTGTATGTGCGTGTACATTTGCAAGTGCATGCATGTGTGTGTTCCTATAGAGCACATGTTTCCTCCGTCTGCTCTTTTATTGGTGACCAGGCAACCTTCCGTTGTGTTCAACAATAGAGATGGTGGACGTGTTTCTCCCTCGCTGACTCATGTGTTTGGGTCAGCGACTGACCCTTTGGAGGTCATTCAGCACCACCAGCCAAACTACCCAACCACCAGATGCCTCTTTCCTCCTGGACGCGACCCAGTCAGGGCTATTATACGAGGAAAACCCTGATTGCTCAACATTTGGACTCCAAATAGTTGCTGATTTTCTGATCGAAATCAGAGTTTCTGAATCATCCAGTGCAGGTCATCAAAACTCCTCCTGGAACATCCCGAAACAAACTGCCTGAAGATAATTAGACCCCGATCTGCGGTTTAATGACTAATAGAGCAATCGAGCTGTCAAAACACAAACTGATATCGATGATTGTGCGCTCAAAAGAGCGATGTTTGCTGCTTGCTCAAACTACTTCTTTAACATCAGCTGAATCAACACTATTCTAGAGGTGTTGTGAAGGACAACTTATTGCTGTTTAATCCACTTAAATTTGTAAAAACAATTCTCTCATCCTTCCATCCGTCCATTCATCCTTCCTTCCTTTTTTCATATTTTTTATTATTCTCTTTAACCCATCTATTCATCTTTCTTTCCCTCCGTCCTTCTTTCCTTTCACCTCTACTTTTTTTGTCCATTTGTTATCCCTTTATTTTTTTCATTATTTTCTTTCTTTCTTTCTTTCTTTCTTTCTTTCTTTCTTTCTTTCTTTCTTTCTTTCTTTCTTTCTTTTTTAATAATGTTATCCCTTTATTTCTTTTATTTTTTATTATTTTCTTTTTATTATTCTTTCTCCCATCCTATCTATCCATCCATCCATCCATCCATCCATCCATCCATCCACCTGTTCTTCCTTTTCTTTTGTCAATTTGTCATCAATTTCTTTTTTTCATTATTTTCTTTGTATTTCTCTCCCATCTATCCATCCTTCCGTTTTTTTTCTTTCCTTCTTTCTTTCTTTCTTTCTTTATCCCTTACTCTTTTTTCATTATATTTCTTATTTTTCTCTTCCTTTTTTCTTCCATTCATCTTTTTCTTCTTTTTTTCATTATTTTCTTTTTATTATTCTCTTTTATTCATCCACCACATTCATCTATCCTTCCATCCTTCTTTCCTTCCTCCTTTCCTATTTTGTCCATTCGTTTTTCCTTTTATTTCTTTCTTTCTTTCTTTCTTTCTTTCTTTCTTTCTTTCTTTCTTTCTTGTCTATCAGTCTATTATGTTTCTTTTTGTTTTTTCCATCAATCTATTTTTTCATCCTTCCATCCTTGTCCATTTATCCTCCCTTTCTTATTTCTTTCACTGTTTTATTTATTTTTTCTATCCTTTCTTTATTTCTTTCTTTCTTTCTTTTTTTCCCATCCATCCATTAACCCTTACTCTCTTTTTTCATTATATTTCTTATTTTTCTCTTCCTTTTTTCTTCCATTCATCTTTTTCTTTTTTTTCATCATTTTCTTTTTACTATTCTCTTTTATTCATCCACCACATTCATCTATCCTTCCATCCTTCTTTCCTTCCTCCTTTCCTATTTTGTCCATTCGTTTTTCCTTTTATTTTTTTCTTTCATTATTTTCTTTCTTTCTTTCTTTCTTTCTTTCTTTCTTTCTTTCTTTCTTTCTTTCTTTCTTTCTTTCTTTCTTTCTTTCTTTCCATCCATTTGTTGTCTCTGATCTATTTCACTTTCATCATCCATCCATCCATCCATTCCTCCCTTTCTTTCTGTCTAATCTAATTGTTTATGTTCAATTTACCTTAAATGTGTAGGTAAATTCTTTCTTTCTTTATTTCTTTCTTTCTTTCTTTCTTTCTTGTCTATCAGTCTATTATGTTTCTTTTTGTTTTTTCCATCAATCTATTTTTTCATCCTTCCTTCCTTGTCCATTTATCCTCCCTTTCTTTTTTCTTTCACTGTTTTATTTATTTTTTCTATCCTTTCTTTCTTTCTTTCTTTTTTCCCATCCATCCATTAACCCTTACTCTCTTTTTCATTATATTTCTTATTTTTCTCTTCCTTTTTTCTTCCATTCATTTTTTTCTTCTTTTTTTCATCATTTTCTTTTTATTATTCTCTTTTATTCATCCACCACATTCATCTATCCTTCCATCCTTCTTTCCTTCCTCCTTTCCTATTTTGTCCATTCGTTTTTCCTTTTATTTTTTTCTTTCATTATTTTCTTTCTTTTTCTTTCTTTCTTTCTTTCTTTCTTTCTTTCTTTCTTTCTTTCTTTCTTTCTTTCTTTCTTTCTTTCTTTCTTTCTTTCTTTCTTTCCATCCATTTGTTGTCTCTGATCTATTTCACTTTTATCATCCATCCATCCATCCATTCCTCCCTTTCTTTCTGTCTTTTTTCCCTCTTTCCTAATATAATCTAATTGTTTTATGTTCAATTCACCTTAAATGTGTAAAAACACTGAAGTTCACTTATTTTTGGTAATCCAGCATATTTTACAGTGTGTGCAGGGCTCTGATAGAGCTTGTGGTTTTGTGTGTCAGGGTTTCTGTGGCAATAATCTGCCGCACAATAGAAAAGACCTCCCATGTCTGCGGCAGCCAAGTTTATTATAAAAACGTTGCCACCTTCGTCAGACCACATGCTCTGTTATTTGTTTGGATAAGTTTGTAACCCCGTCCATCACAGCTGTGCTGAGTTCCCAAGCACAAAAACAAAAGGCAACGCTGTCTGTTTGAAACAGAAGCTTTAGAGGAAACACACTTCATAAATCTGCTTTCTGAACTTGTGTGTGTTGTGTACTGTGTGTGTATTTTAGAAAACGCAAAGACTTTTTTTTTTTTAAAGTAACATCCTGGACACTCACTCACAGGACGGATGTGGAAGCAGTTTATAATATGCAGATGTGAAAGGAAAATAGTATTAAGCGATCTCTTAGTAATTGTCACAGTTGTGCTCCATTCATCCATTTTTTCCATCCGTCCGTCTATCCATCTGTCTATCCATTCATTTCTTTCCATCCATCCATCTATCTGTCTATCCATTTATCCATCCGTCCCTTTCTTTCCGTTCATCCATCATTCATCTTTTTTTCTTCTGTATTTCTTTTTTTATCTATCTGACTATCCATCCATCCATCCATCTGTCTTTCTTTTATTCCTGCATCCATCCATCCCTTTCCCTTTATCCATCCATTAATTCATCATTACTTTGTTTCTGTCCGTCTATTCCCTCTGTCTGTCCCATTCTTTTTGTTCATCCATCCCTTTCTTTTCATCCTTCCATCCATATATCTGTCCATCCACCCGCCCATCCATCCTTTTCTCTTTATCCATCCATCCATTCATCTGTTCACCTATCCATTTCTTTTCATCCATCCATCGATCCAGCGATTCATTAATCTATCCATCCACCCATCCCTTTCTATTTGTCCGTCCATCCATCCATCATACATCCATCTGACCACCCATCCCTGTCTTTTTGTCTCTCCATTCATCATCCATCCATCAATTTCTTTGTCCGTCCATTCATTCATCCATCCATCCATCCTTTTTGTCCTTCCATCCATTTATCCATACTTCAATCCATGCATTCTTTTCTTTTCATCCCTCCATCCATTCATCCATTCTTTTCTTTTCTTTTGTGCATTCATCCATCTCTTCATCATCCATCTATCCATCCTTTTTTTTCTTCTGACCATCCATCCATCCCTTTATTTTCGTCTGTCCATCCCTTTGTTTACTTCCGTCCATTCATCATTCAACTGTCCACCCATCTTTTTCTTTGTCCATCCATTTATCATCCATCTATCCATCCCTTTCTTTTCATCTGTCCATTCATCCATCTATCCCTTTCTTGTTGTCCATCATCCATCCATTCATCCCCTTTTTTGTCCATTCCTTCATCATCCATCTATCCATCCCTTTATATCTGTCTATTCATCCATCCACCCCATTCTATTCATTCATCCATCTATCCCATTCTTTTCGTCCATCCATCCATCCATCCAATAATAATAATAATAATAATAATAATAATAATACATAAAAAGTAATAAAAATGAATACGATTATAATAATGATGATAATGAAAGTACTAGTAATAACAATAATAAATATTGGCAGTCATATAAGTCAGAGTTTACACTTTGTAAGGTTGAGAATGACTGATATGTCTGTCCTGCATGAGGACGGTGTTTGTGGGATAATCATGAAGAGAGATGGGACATCTGTGTGATTGAACACATTCAGCCTCAGAGTTCACGGAAACGGTGTGTTTTTCAATTCCTAGCCAAATGAAACATGACCTGATATGATTTTTTTCTTTTCTTTTCTTTTTTTTTTTTCAAGGTTAATGTGCCGTTTAACAAGATTTTCAGTGAACTGCGCCTCAACTTTTTTTGTAAAAGCAAAATCAGCTTCCCAGACTGCTACTGCAGACCTGTGGACCCTCCTGTCTGGGGGTTTTAATATGAATATGAGCAAAGTGAGTCAAACTATGGGACAATTATGCTCATTTTGGCTCTTTTTGAATTAGTAAGCAAAGATCAGTGCATTTGCAAAATAATTATTGAATAATAACTACTATTATTATTTTTATTATTATTATTATTATTATTATTATTATTATTATTTCACTGTTGATAACTAATCAGTGAACAAAATATGTAATATATTGATATTTACTTTTAAAATATTTTAATAGTCAATAAATAAGAGATTATTAATAATAATAATACTTTTATAACAGTTATTGTTGTTGTTATTATTATTATTATTATTATTATTATTATCAAATAATCATTGTATAATAATTAATATATAGTAATATTAGTTGTAAGTGCTATTAAAGATAAAAACAATAATAATATTAAAAATACTGCAATTCTGTTACAATAATATCACTTTATTATTATTATTATTATTATTATTATTAGATCTCTAATAGCATTTACAAATAAAATTAATATATTAATTATTCAATGATTAGTTGATAATAATAAAAAATAATAATGCTATCCTGTAACAGTAATCTGTTTATTATTATTATTGTTGTTGTTGTTGTTGATTATTATTATTATTATTATTATTATTATTATTAATAATATTATTATGTTATTGTTGTTGTTAATATTAGTTGACTATTGATTCTTGAACAACTAATCAGTGAAAGTTGTAATATATTATGTTTTTTATTTTTAAACAACAGATTAACAACAACTCCAATAATAATAATAATAATAATAATAATAATAATAATAATAATATAAAAGTTATTGTTGCATATTATTATTGTTATTAGCATTATTATAATTATTATTATTAGTTGACTGCTGTTTTTTTAACAACTAATTACTGAATAATTATATAATTTATTAATATGAATTTAATAGAAAATAGTAATAGAGATTATTGTAATCATAACAACAACAGAAATAAAGCAGTTATTATTGTTACATCGTTAAATGTTCTTCTCGCTGCCCAAATATCCTGGTAATAGTTTCTTACACTTGAGTGTGTGTGTGTGTGTGTGTGTGCACAGATTTAGTTCTGCACAGGTAAAGGTGTGTTTGAAATCTTGAAAAAACAAGAAAAGTACACACTTAAGAAGTGCTGCACACTGTGTACTCAAGCCTTTCAGATCGGCGAAATATCAAGGGCTTTAAGAGTAATCCATCAATCACCGACAGCAGGTGAAGAGAGATGAAGATTTGATCTGATACAAGACCGGCATTCATAAGCATCTCATTTTTCCATCCTCCTAAAATCAGCCAAAGAGAGGAACTCCTGCTACTTTTACTGTATTTGTATGCATTCCTGATTTTATTTATTTTATAAAGTCTCTTTCTATAAAGAACCCAGAGGAGTATCCTGATATGTCAATAACAGTCATACATATGACACTTGTGTTTATTGTTATGTGTTTTTGTGTGTGTGTGTGTGTGTGTGTGTGTGTGTGTGTGTGTGTGTGTGCGCGTGCGTGCGTGCGTGCGTGCGTGCGTGCGTGCGTGCGTGCGTGCGTGCGTGCGTGCGTGCGTGCGTGCGTGCGTGCGTGTGTGTGTGTGTGTGTGTGTGCATGCATGTGTGCGTGTGGTATAACTGGTGTCCTTACATTTTATTCTACCTGCCAGATTCTGCTACCAACACTGTATTAGAATGGTTCAGAGGTTGAGATAAGGGATTAGGTAGGTTAGGGCGATATTACAGCTTCATATCACACTACTCTACATTAAAATTAAAAATGTTAAACTTATTGGATGGAAGGTAGGACAATCTGACAAGGTAGGACATCGGTTCCCCGGTTATATAATCTATAACCAAATGTTGGTACATATTTTTATCGAAATTGAGATGCTTTTTTTCAAAACTTTTTTGGACTATTTTGGACATTTCTGCTATTTTAATTCCCATGCATAATTTTTTTAATTTTATTTTTAATTTAATTTGTAATAAATATTTATTTAATTTTGTTTTTAATTTAATTTAAATTTATTTTATTTATAATTTTTAAAAATGTTTTTATATTTATTATTTGATTTAATTTAATTTAATTTAATTTAATTTAATTTAATTTAGTTTAGTTTAGTTTAGTTTAGTTTAGTTTAGTTTAGTTTTGTTTTGTTTTTATTTAATTTATTTTTATTTTAATGGTTTTAATTTTTACTTTTACTTATTTTTTTATTTTATTTATAACAACAACAATAATAATTGTTTTTATTATTATTATTTTAATTTGATCTCATTTTATTTTTTCCAAATGTTTTATCAATAACAATTATTTATATAATCATATTTTTATATATGTATTTATTTATTTATTTATTTACTGACCAATCAGAACAGATCAGTAACTCGCTAATACCCACATTCTAGAAACACCAGACTTTTATTTTACATGGAATTTAACTGATCCCTGCAATTTACCAAACAATAACAATAATCCCTCACACCAATACACACATTATTATAAGCATTTTTCATTCTAAAATGATATTACAAATGCATTATTATAATGCATTTCTGCTATATGAATCCCCATGTATTTATGATCCGGAGAAAGCGAGAGCTATAGTGTTTTTGGCACAGGTCTGCGTGGCGTCGCATGTGGCAGCGCGTGAGTTGTCATGACGTGGTTTGTTGAGTTCACTGCACACATACTAAAGCGTATTAGACACCCTATAAATCCTGCTGGCCCACGAAAGCAAACAGTAATCATGATCCATGGCCGGCTGATGAATGAGCGACTGAGGAATCATGGGTAAAAACGGGTGGAGGTGATACGGAAGGGTGGCGCGCTGGCGTTCGAGTGGCAGAAAAAAAAAAAAAAAAAAGGTCTCGCTCTGGGTGTTTTGAAAAGGCGGATGGAAAGAATTTTCGGTGTCTACCTGCTCCTTCGGTAATGAGCAGAAATTATTCTCTGGCCTCCGGGAGCTGGAATCAACACTTCTGGAAAAGGACTGTTGTTTCTCAAAATAAAATAACAGAACGGTAACCTTCCAATTAATTCCAATTTACATACGGCCCGGCTTTGGTTTCCATCTGGGCGACGTCATCGGCTGTTTGATTAGTTAATTAATAATTCCCAGGACGCTGCGATTAATCTGAAATGAGGCAGGGGGAGGATGTGTGTTCAGTGTTTTCATGCTCGGGATGGTTAGTGGCGTTTGTTTGCTTTCCGTGTCATTAATGCCGTCAGCAGGACTCTGGCATTGGTGTTTACCGTTTGTCACCTGCTCCGTGCTTTAAAAAATTCTTAAATAGAGTAAAATTATACAAAGAAAAATGAAATTAAATGTAATGCAAAACAACTGATAAGAGTATATACTAACCTGCGCAATATTCGTTCACAAGATGGCAGAAACAAAAACAGCTGATGGAGTATACATGTACACTAACCTGCGCATTATTCAGAGACTAGATGTCACCAAACGGTCAAAAACACAGAGCTGATAGAAACAAAAACCGCTGATGGAGTGTACACTAATCTGCGCATTCAGACACAAGATGGCGCCAAACTATCTAAAACAAATCGGTCAGAAACTAAAACAGCTGATGGAGTATACACTAACCTGCGCGTTCAGACACAAGATGGCGCCAAACTATCTAAAAGCGGTCAGAAACTAAAACCGCTGATGGAGTATACACTAACCTGTGCACTATTCAGACACAAGATGGCACCAAACAGTCAACAACACAAAGCTGACAGAAACTAAAGCAGCTGATGGAGTATACACTAACCTGCGCATTATTCAGACACAAGATGGCGCCAAACAGTCAACAACACAAAGCTGACAGAAATGAAAACAGCTGATGGAGTATACACTAACCTGTGCACTATTCAGACACAAGATGGCGCCAAAGTCAAAACTCAAAGCTCAGAGAAATAAAGCAGCTGATGGAGTATACACTAACCTGCGCATTATTCAGACACAAGATGGCGCCAAACAGTCAACAACACAAAGCTGACAGAAACTAAAACAGCTGATGGAGTATACACTAACCTGCACATTATTCAGACACAAGATGGCGCCAAACTTTCAACAACACAAAGCTGACAGAAACTAAAACAGCTGATGGAGTATACACTAACCTGCACATTATTCAGACACAAGATGGCGCCAAAGTCAAAAACGCAAAGCTCAGAGAAATAAAGCAGCTGATGGAGTATGCACTAACCTGCGCATTATTCAGACACAAGATGGCGCCAAACAGTCAACAACACAAAGCTGACAGAAACTAAAACAGCTGATGGAGTATACACTAACCTGCGCATTATTCAGACACAAGATGGCGCCAAACAGTCAACAACACAAAGCTGACAGAAATGAAAACAGCTGATGGAGTATACACTAACCTGCACATTATTCAGACACAAGATGGCGCCAAACAGTCAACAACACAAAGCTGACAGAAACTAAAACAGCTGATGGAGTATACACTAACCTGCGCATTATTCAGACACAAGATGGCGCCAAACAGTCAACAACACAAAGCTGACAGAAATGAAAACAGCTGATGGAGTATACACTAACCTGTGCACTATTCAGACACAAGATGGCGCCCAAGTCAAAAACGCAAAGCTCAGAGAAATAAAGCAGCTGATGGAGTATACACTAACCTGCGCATTATTCAGAGACAAGATGGCGCCAAACTGTCAAAAACACAAAGCTGATAGAAATGAAAACAGCTGATGGAGTATACACTAACCTGCGCGTTCAGACACAAGATGGCGCCAAACTATCTAAAACAAAGCGGTCAGAAACTAAAACAGTTGATGGAGTATACACTAACCTGCGCGTTCAGACACAAGATGGCTCCAAACTATCTAAAACAAAGCGGTCAGAAACTAAAACAGCTGATGGAGTATACACTAACCTGTGCATTATTCAGACACAATATGGCGCGAAAGTGTCAAAAACACACAGCTGTGGATATAAATATGGATGTGTGAATTTTTTTATAAATTATTTTAATGATTATAAGCATTTTTATAACCTTTAAGATTTTTTTTAATCAAACTTTGATGCATTTTTTAAATCAGACTTATTTACTGATGTTTAAGGTGGTTCGAAGTTCCCAGATGAGCCTGTTTAACTATTGTTATCTGGGAATTACATACCTTGGAATGTTGCGACTGACCAATAAGAATGGAGCATGCCAGACAGCCGTGTAATACCAGTCTATAAAGTAGACAAAGTATGAGCATCCATGGAAAAGGATAGTTTCAAAGGAAGAACAATTGACTATAGCTTGATTAAAGCTTATTAGGTAATAGTTTTTCAGCTGCTGTGATGTAAAACATTCAAAGAAGCGCTGCCCTCGAGCAGCAAAGCATCTGCTAGCTATAACCCAATCCAGTTGAACATCACTTTCAGATTGAGCATTGTAAATCAAGTTTCACATCCCCGTCATCACCAGGCTCTCAGTGTGGGACAGAAAACCAGTGCCAGACCAACCAGGAGCCTCAATAACACAAACTATTCTTCTTCTCCTCCTACTGACAGGTTTAAATGGCATCATCATATGGCAAGCCAGTTTATCATTTAAACTGTGCAAGTAACTATTATCATATCACAAAATATCTGTTATTGAATAGTTTTCGTATTTTGTGTTTCTCTTCGTGATATTTATTTGTGGTTGTGAATTGCATTGTGGGATGTTGATCTCTGCTCTGACGACTTTTAATGTGGAAAAATCAACTATACCATTTAACAAAGTGACTTTTATTGACATTTTAATCATTTTAAATAATATAATGTATAAGAAATTATATCTAGAGAAATAAATCTGTAAAATAACAGAAAAAAAACCCAGACAATTAAAAAAAAAACATTTCGAAATAAGTCAAAACATCTTGTAAATAATAATAAATCACTGTAATACATATAATGGCACCATATATGATTGTTTAGCTGAATAAATAAGCTTTCTATTGCGGTATGGTTTGTTAGCATAGCACAATATTATGCCGTGATACAATTATTTGGAAAAAAATATATATAATAATAATCGAAATACTCAAAAATCATGTTTAAATTCTCCGTATACAGTTCTTACTAACACACCATTGTATGTTTTATAGATCAAATGTTGAAAAGGCTTGCCATATAGAGTCATCTCTCTTTTATTGTACTTTTAATAAGCATAATTTAAATGTTTAACAAGGTGAACTTTAAAATAATAAAATTATACTTTTAGTAATATTGATAATAATAATGAAAATAATAATAATAATACATTTTAAATAGGCTTTCTGTTGAGGTGTGGTTTGCTAGGACAGGACAAGTTTTGACCAGAGATCTAAGCAAATCTAAATGCTTAGAAAATCATGTTTAAATTTCTCCATATGAAGTTCTTATTAATATACAGTACACTATAGCAGTGTTTCCCAACCCTGTTCCTGGAGACACACCAACACACACATTGGAGGTCTCCCTTCTCTGAACAATTCATTTCAGGGTTTGGAGTCTCTCCTAATGTTCTGATACGTTGATTTCTGGTGGGTTTGAATAGAAAAAGGTTGGAAATGTGTACTGTCGGTGTGCCTTTAGGAACAGGGTTTTGGAAGCGCTGCAATATAGTATGTTTTATACATCAAATGTTAAAAAGGCTTGCCATATAGAGTCCGATCACTTTTATTCTACTCTGAATACGATTTATTTCAAATGTTTAATGAATGAATAATACTTTTAATCAGTTTGTTAGGACAGGACATATTTTGACCAAGATCTAAATAAACCAGTCTTAGTACTGAAGAAATCATCTTTAAATTTCCCCAAATGAAGTTCTTACTAATATACACTATAGCAGTGTTTCCCAACCTTGTTCCTGAAGACACACCAACACTGCACATTTGGTCTCCCTTATCTGACCCATTCAGTTCAGACTTTGGAGTCTCTTCTGGTCTGATGAGTAAATTCAGGTGTGTTTGAATAGAAACAGGGTTGAAAATGTGGACTGTTGGTGTGCCCTCAGGAACAGGGTTGGGAAACACTGCACTATACAGTATGTTTTATAACTGAGATATTAAAAAGGCTTGCCATATAGTCCCCTCACTTTTATTGTATTTTAATAAGCTTTCTTTAAACATTTAGTAAGCTGTACATTCTAATACTAACATTTTCTATTTTAATAAGCTTTCTATTCAGGTGTGGCTTGTTACAGGACAATTTTTGACCAAGGGGAAAAAAAAAAAATCTAAATGCTGAGAAAAATTTTAAAATTTTGCAGTTCTTTCTTTCTAAGTTTTTACTAATTTACACTATAGCAGTGTTTCCCAATCTTGTTCCTGAAGGCACACCAGTCTGCTTTATCTGAACCATTCATTTCAGGTTTTGGAGTCTCTTTTAATGTTCTGATGAGTTGATTCTGGTGTGTTTGAATAGGAGGAGGTTGAAAATGTGGACTGTTGGTGTGCCTTTAGGAACAGTGTTGGGAAACTCTGCACTATAGTATGTTTTATAGATCAAATGTTAAAAAGCCTTGCCATATAGAGTCCCCTCATTTGTATTGTACTTTTAATAAGCTTTACCTTAAATCAAACTTTTTTCCATCAAGTACCACCTCAGAAAAAAATTCTCTCCAAATACCACCATAATGAGCAGTATTGAAATACAGTAGAGTAGTAGGCCCAGTAAAGCAGCTACAACTCTGCACAGTTAAAAAAAAAAATGTGGCAGATTACCTCAGAAATATAGGCTATTTGTCATGTATGGCATATTATATAGATCATTTTTGATAATTTTTTTTAAATGTGTGCAGCATGTACATTATAAATTTAATTTTTCCGAGTACCACTAGAAGGAAGCCTGCGTGCCAATAGTAGTACATGTACCACAGTTTGAGAACCACTGCTTTAAATATTTAATAAGCTTTACTTTAAATGTTTAATAAACTGTACTTTAATAATATTATACTTTTAATAAGCTTTCTTTTGATGTGTGGTTTATTAGGACAAGACAAATTTTGACCAGAGATTCAAAATCTAAATGCTGTGAAAATCATGTTTAAATTTCTCCAAATTAAGTTCTTACTAATATACACTTAGCAGTGTTTCCCAACCCTGTTCCTGAAGGCACACCAGTCTCCTTTATCTGAACCATTCATTTCAGGTTTTGGAGTCTCTTTTAAAGTTCTGATGAGTTGATTCTGGTGTGTTTGAATAGGAGGAGGTTGAAAATGTGAACAGTTGGTGTGCCTTTAGGAACAGTGTTGGGAAACTCTGCACTATATAGTCTGTTTTATAGATCAAATGTTAAAAAGCCTTAGAGTCCCCTCATTGGTATTGTATTTTTAATAAGCTTTACTTTAAATGTTTATTAAACTGTACTTTAATAACATTATACTTTTAATAATCTTTCTTTTGAGGTGTGGTTTATTAGGACAAGACAAATTTTGACCAGAGATCTAAAATCGAAATGCTGTTGAAATCGTGTTTAAATTAAGTTCTTACTAATATACACTATAGCAGTGTTTCCCAATCTTGTTCCTGAAGGCACAGCAGTCTCCTTTATCTGAACCATTCATTTCAGGTTTTGGAGTCTCTTTTAATGTTCTGATGAGTTGATTCGGGTGTGTTTGAATAGGAGGAGGTTGAAAATGTGAACAGTTGGTGTGCCTTTAGGAACAGTGTTGGGAAACTCTGCATTATAGTATGTTTTATATTGCCGCTTTTTAATCATCTCACACTTTAAAGTGAAATTTTCATAAAGTCATACGCTACACAATCTCTGGACTTGTTGCATCACAATTACCGAAATTGTTACAATTAATAAAAAATTAATCACTTTCTGGCCATCAGATATTAGGCATGAATATATACTTTGTGATCATGATTTTTCGAAAGTATTACAGTGCTTTGTAAACGTTTATCCAGGCCCGGATTGGCTAATCGGGAGGACCGGGAGAATTCCCGGTGGGCTGGTCCGTTTTTTGGCCGCGAGGGCCGGTGTCCCTAGCTCCAGAATCTGTTGCTCTCAGCAATCACACTTTTTAAATTTATTTATTTACTTGACCACAGCCTTTTTATTCATTATTATACCGCAACTCTTCTCTTGTGATCTATTTTAATGATGATAAAATTCAGTTGTGTCATCCTCCATAAAACAGTTGTTGTGGTCGAGCGGATAGCACGTTAGGTTAAGACGCTGCGGACTCGGGTTCGATCCTCGATAGAGTAATTTAGTGTTTTCATTTTTATTGATAAGACATATAATACTGTAAGGATTGTTGAACATTTGAAGTTCTAAAGCAGCTGTTTTCTCAAAAAAAAAAAAAAAAAAGACGTGATAGTGTCATTAGAAACTGATTTGGAAATATTTACTTATTTTAATATAGTCAGTCGTGAACTGAGGTGGACCGGTCTGAGGCTTGAAACTCCAGAGCTGAAAAGGTGTCCCACTCCGGCCCTGCGTTTATCATTACCATTTGATGAGTCTTCCCATACAGTTTGATAGCACTTGGATCCGGAAGCCTCTTTGCGTGACGTCACACTTAACAAGCAGATAGCAGTGTTCCCCAACCCTGTTCCTGGAGACACAACACATATTTGGAGTTTGGTAGTCTCTTCTGATTTTCTGATGAGTTGATTTAGGTGTGTTTGAATAGAAAAATATGTACAGTTGGTGTGCCTTCAGGAACATGGTTGGGAAACGCTGCAACATAGTATGTTTTATAGATCAAATGTTAAAAAGGCTTGCCATATAGAGTTCCCTCACTCTTATTGCCAACCCCTGATCGATGGCAGAGCGCATTAGCCTCCAAACGGCAGCAATTACCACATCGCAATTAGCACCAATCACAATTAAAGCAGCGCTGCAATTGCGCGAGCAGATGCTGTGAGCCCTGCAGATGAGCGATGGACGGGTGTTTTCTGGCTGAGGTTGGTAAAAGTGACTGTGTTAACCCAGAGACACTCTCCTGTGTGTGGTACACGGCCCGGGTCGACGCTGGCGTGTGGGCCGTAATTGGCCAAATCCCTCCCTGTAGGAGCCGGAGGTCACGTTCGGTTTCGCAGGTGCCTCTGAAATCCCTTTGTTTTTGGGCCCCTGTATAGTGGCTAAGCCTACAGCAACTGAGACGGCGCTGCTCGGCTGTTTGAATAAAAGCGAGGGTAAATATTGTCTGAGACCAAGTCAACACTTGTGTCATGCATTTTCAATTTGGCGTTCAATTAAGTCCATTTATTTTTTTCACCCTCTGCTAGGGGGGAAAGAAAAACAGGCCGTGCGCTGAGATTTGGGGAAGCTAATGAAGGAGTACTTTTTTTTCCTCGCTCTCAGACATTTGGAGAGTAACACTGACGACTTGATTAAGAAAGACAGAGGGTCTGGGTGACTATATTTACTATAATAAATGTGGAAATAAGCCTTTCCTAGTGTGAATGCTTGCTCTGATTGGCTACCATAGAGGTGGGAATCTGACCTCTTCTCCTCTTAAAGAGACAGTATTCACCTTTTTCTTCGTGTACGAGTGGGTGCACCCATTTGAATCTTTTTGGCTTGAGACTTCCGGTCTCATTCACTTCCATTCATTTTTCATTCATCTTCTTGTCGGCTTAGTCCCGTTATTAATCCGGGGTTGCCGCAGCGAACTTATCCTGCAAGTGTTTACGCAGCGGATGCCCTTCCATCCGCAACCCATTTCTGGGAAACATCCACACACATTCACATACACACTCATACACTATGGACAATTTAGCCTACCCAATTCACCTGTACCACATGTCTTTGGATTGTGAGGGAAACCGGAGCACCCGTAGGAAACCCATGCGAATGCAGGGAGAACGTGCAAACTCCACACAGAAACGCCAACTGAAGCGAGGCTCGAACCAGCGACCTTCTTGCTGTGATGTGACAGGACTTCCTACTCCGCCACTGCTTCGCCCTCCATTCATTATTAGACGTTAAAAACAGCTCGTTCTGCTGCTTGATTTTGCAAACTGATATTTGCTTTATTATGGTATTCAACTTTTTCAGTGTAGTCATGCAAACACTTGATTGTAGAGCGAGTAGTTTGATTGTTTTCTGCCGTTTGTTATTCCTAGTCATTTCTTCCATAGGCAACCAGCCTGATCTCACGAGGAAACGTGAGTATTTTACGTTTTGTCAGACGTAGTTCAGTTGTAAGGAAATGTACGATTTTAAAAAGGAGGCGTGGCACCCATACCCAACCGCCATTGGGTGATGAACAAACCGTACTAAATTGTACGAATTAGATCGTATGCGTTCATACGAAGTAGCCACTAAATCAAAAAGTTACGAATTGCTGTGAGATTGCATTGAGGCAACTGAATCAGAAGTACTGAAACAATCGCGAAAACAATCACACTTCTGGATTGAAGAGTAAGGTCAATATCTAAAAAAATAATCATATTAATAATAATTATATGACAATCTTACGTTGTTCCAAGCTGGTTTCTCTAATGGAAAAGAAAGTTTTTAATACGTATAGAAAACAGTTCTTATTATGGATATAATATTTAACCCTGTAACTGTCCAGTTATAAGTGAAAGTTGTGTGATATATGCATGTTAAATATAGTTTCAGTTCAGCTTCAGGATGTTTTATTTTTTTAGTTGTACCTAAAGGTCCCAAATACAGGATGGTGATTAGTATTTTATATAAATAAATAAATCATGAGTCATGTCAGAGATGTATGGATGCAGTCCTCCAAGCTCATGATGGAGTCAGACACAATATTCATTCTGTCTTCACTGCAGCAGGACTTTATATTCTATACTGGACATTATTTCTGTTCTGTGATGAGACTTTAGTCTAAGCAGAGTCAGACCTTACTGTCCTAATCAAATCAGTCAACATCAAGGCATGATATTTTATTGTGGTAAAATAAGCGTCATCTAGAGGCCTTTGCCTTTCATATAAGCCACTTCTGACAGCAAACGATCAACTAGAAGCCATATATGAAATTATTACACTGTACATTTTAACAGTATACTGTAGTAGTTATAAGTATTATTTCTTTAATGTTACATATCTGTAAATAAAAAATATATATATTTTAAAAAGATTTTAAGAACACATTCAATAGAAATAAGTGTACCACTTTTCAACTATTCATTTCACAAGGGTTTATTTATGAAGCATAACAATTATGGTCATATAATAAAAGACATCGACAATGTCTGTTTACATTGGAACAATGTATTAAAAGTAGAAATGTGCATGATTTTACTATTTTCAGAAAATTGCAATTATTTATATATATATATATATATATATATATATATATATATATATATATATATATATATATATATATATATATATATATATATATATATTATTAATTATTATTATTATTATTATTATTATTATTATATATTTTGGGCATGTTACTGCTTAGACTGTAATAAATGCAGACTCCCACACTAACCATTCATGTTGTTGACAAATGAATCCAACTGCTTTGTTAGTTGTGTGTGTATATAAATATATATATATATATATATATATATATATATATATATATATATATATATATATATATATATATATATATATATATATATATATATATATATATATATATATATATGCCGAAGCATGCTAATAGGACTTTTAATCTGCCAGTAACCTGGGATAAGTGTTTGCAGTGAAGTGTATGGCAATGCCAAAACTGGCGCATTTAAGGTCTGTTTTCTTTAAAAATCAGTGATCTCCACTGGCTGAGTGTTATCCGATATAAAGAGGGTCTCAGATTGAACAAGAAGCGCTGCATTAAATTACATTTCCCCCGTCTTTATTATGTGCTTTTATTTTACCCCAGTATATTCAATGGAGCTTCTGCGCTAGCCTGCCGATTGTGACAGGCGCAATCGAGTAAACGGCTTTTTGTCTCGTTTTACGCTTGAGCAACTAAATGAATGCCAAAGTTTATTTAACTGAATGTATTTAATCACATTACAACATCGATGCTGTAAAAGGAACCGTATAAAATGGAAAAAAGTTCACAATAACTGGTCACCGGATTGTTGTAGCTGCTTTACTGGGCCTACTACGCTACTGTATTTCAATACTGCTCATTTTGGTGGTACTTGGAGCGACAATTTTTTTATGAGGTGGTACTTGAAAAAAGTTTAAGAACCACTGCCCTATTGGATTGAACATATAATAATTAAGTTGTCCCCAAAACAGTAGTAAGAATTGTGTTGTTTCAGCTCATTTTAAATAAACAGCTCATGTTTCAACATGCAGCATATTATATATATTTTAAGTGTACGTACATTAGCATACTGCATGTCACATCCTCCTGAAGTGATAATTCACCCCCAAAGTTAAATTGTCATCTTTATTTACCTCATGTCATTTCAAACCACTATACTTTTTTTTTCTGCTGCTGAGCTTATTACACACAAAATGCTTGACCACTAGCATTCTTCAAATCATCATGTGACAGACATATCCACATAGATTTAGCATGAGAGTAAATGATGACAGCATTTTCATTTCTAGGTGAACTGTTTCGAATAAAAGAAATGCAAAGTTACTAAATGTAACAGCTGGCACACAGCCAGTTGCTGGAGAAGCCCTGCAGTTTCACTTTAGAGCACTAGAGGGGGCTGTTCAGGTTAAAAAACAGCTGTGAGGCTGCCAAAGACCACTATTACTAAAAAAAACTACAATTTCTGCAGTGCATCATGTAGCATTCTTCTCATCTACATCTCATGTTCTCCTGCTCTCTCTGGCTTGCATTTAACACAACTTTTTAAGTTGTGTATTATGCAAAAAGTTTTTGTCTGCATTCAGTAAACTCTGTGTCTGCCAGTTTTCTCATGTCCTCAGTTCTGATTTGCAGCCGTCGCTGGTGTCTTTTTCACCATGCTTGACTTGCATGTAAGCAACCATGACATTGCATTTATACATCACATGCTATCGAGTCAAAACGAACCGCCATGCCAGTCAAAACAAGCTTCCGTGATTGATTAGTCCTGCCTGACTTGAAGTCCATGACGCACCGCGGTAAAACATGCCAGATTCATTTGAGAGTCAGAGTCACCCGACCACCTTCACGTCTCTGTCAGCTCACCAGACGAATGGGTTTGCTCAGACACAGTAAACTAACGATGAAGAATTACACACAAAGGCGTTTGGCAGGTTGTGACACAACAACTGTAAATAGCTGAAGTACAGAGAAAAGTAAAGCTGTGTTTGGAAACGCTTGGGCAGGAAGGGTTTGGATAGGGGACACATTAAAGTGTGACGTCTGTGGAAAGAAATTATTATCTCTCAAGAAGTGTTTATGAGTGATTTGAAGGGAAATATGTCATTATTCAAGATTGCAATGGGTTTTGCAGACACTAACATGATCAAAAAATTAAAATATGATGCATATACAGTTGAAGACTTATTAGCCCCCTTGTTTTCCCCAATTTCTGTGTAACGGAGAGAAGATTTTTCAACACATTTCTTAACATTATAGCTTTAACTCGTTTCTAATAACTGATTTATTTTATCTTCGCCATGATGACAGCACATGATATTTTACTAGATATTCTTCAAGACACTAGAATTCAGTTTAAAGGTTTAGCTAGGTCAATTACGTTAAACTTAGGGTAGTTAGGCAAGTCAATGTATAACAGTGGCTTGTTCTGTAGCCAATCGAAACAAATATTGCATAAGGGGGCTAATAATATTGACATATAAGATTAATATAAATCTTTAAAAAATGCTTTTATTCTAGCTGAAATACATAAAATAAGACTTTCTCTAGAAGAAAAAGTGTATTTTAAATATGTACACTCACCGGCCACTTTATTAGGTACACCTGTCCGACTGCTACTTAATGAATTTCTAATCGGCCTATCACATGGCAGCAACTCAATGCATTTAGGCACGTAGACATGGTCAAGATTATCAAACGAGAATGGGGAAGAAAGGGGATTTAAGTGACTTTGAACGTGGCAGGGTTGTTGCTGCCTGGCGGGGCTGGTCTGAGTATTTCAGAAACTGCTGATCTACTGGGATTTTCACACACAACCATCTCTAGGGTTTACAGAGAATGCTCTGAAAAAGAGGAAATATCCAGTGAGCGGCAGTTCTGTGGGCGCAAATGCCTTGTTGATGCCAGAGGTCAGAGGAGAATGGCCAGACTGGTTCCAGCTGATAGAAAGGCAACAGTAACTCAAATAAGCACTCGATACAACCGAGCTCTGCAGAAGAGCATCTCTGAACACACAACACGTCCAACCTTGAGGCGGATGGGCTACAGCAGCAGAAGAGCACACCGGGTGCCGCTCCTTTCAGCTAAGAACAGGAAACTGAGGCTACAATTCACACAGCCTCACCAAAACTGGACAATAAAAGATTGGAGAAACGTTGCTGCTCTGATGAGTCTCCATTTCTGCTGACACATTCGGATGGTCGGGTCAGAATTTGTCCTCAACAGCATGAAAACATGGATCCATCCTGCCTTGTATCAACGGTTCAGGCTGGTGGTGATGGTGTAATGGTGTGAGGGAGATTTTCTAGGCACACTCTGGGCTCATTAGTACCAATTGAGCATGGTGTCAACGCCACAGCCTACCTGAGTATTGTTGCTTACCATGTCCATCCCTTTATGACCACAGTGTACCCATCTTCTAAAGAGTCTACTTCCAGCAGGATAATGCTCCCTGTCATAAAGCTCAATCATCTCAGACTGGTTTCTTGAACATGACGATGAATTCACTGTACCTAAATGGCCTCCACAGTCGCCAGAACCTAATCCAATAGAGCACCTTTGGGATGTGGTGGAAAGGGAGATTGGCATCATGGATGTGCAGCCGACAAATCTGCTGCAACTGTGTGATGCTATCATGTAAATATAGACCACAATCTCTGAGGAATATTTCCAGGACCTTGTTGAATCTGTGCCACAAAGGATTAAGGCAGTTCTGAAGGCAAAAGGGGGTCCAACAGGGTAATAGTAAGGTGTACCTAATAAAGTGGCCGGTGAGTGTGTATATTATATTGAATTTATTTACCTACATATAACTATTTATTTCTAAAATATTTATTTAAAAATTAACTATTATATTTATATGTTTCATATATATGCAGCCTCATCGGGCCTGTGTCTTCTAACCAGCTATAATAATCCCCTGGTTCGGTCTAATGAGGATAATGAATTGGTCCTCCTGGGTTATTGTAATGAGCTTCCCTCCCAAAGGAAAACATGCAGATCGCTGCTGTGAAAATAAATAGTGTGAATGTGAGATCACTGGCCTGAAATCATGTTCTGCTTAGCATGTGTCTGCGAAAACACAACCCATGCACTCAGACTTTTTTTCCCAGCATCCCAGATCCTCCTTAAAGCTGAGTTTACAGTTTGTTAAAGTGAGCGTTTCTTCTAAAAACATTACTTAAAAACATAGTTATGGGCTTTTAGAGAGCAACTAACTATGGGTTGTGACACTTTCACTGCAGAGTTACACTGTAAAAGTAAATTATAGATTATTGGAGGAGATTTTCCCAAGAAATAGCTATATATTTCAGTGTGTTACGAGGCGCAGAGTCGGACGAAGATATTTTTTTTCTTCATTACTTCATTACTCTACAAGTGCCTTTTTAAAGTTTATAAATTTTTAAATAACATTAAATACATTAATTAAATCCTAAAGCATAACACCCATTACATGTACTTATTATTTTTGCAGAGTGAGTCATCAGTTAATGATTCACTGATTCATATGATGCAATTCGATAAATTCTTGCGTTGATTGCACACTGATTCAAATGATTAGTCAGAGTGAATCACCAGTTAATGATTCATATCATGTACTTAGATCAGTTATCGTGTAAATAGCACACTGATTCAAATGATTTGATCAAATTATACTACCAGTTAATGATTCACTGATTCATATGATGCACTTGAATCAATTTTTGAGTTGATAGCTCACTGTTTCAACTAAATCAGTCAGAGTAAATCACCAGTTAATGATTCACTGATTCATATGATGCAGTTAAATAAATTCTTGCGCTGATAGCTCACTGTTTCAAATGAATTGTCAGAGTGAATCACCAGTTAATAAATCACTAATTCCTATCATGCACTTAGATCTATTCCTGTGTTTAAAGCTCACTGATTCAAATGATTCAATCAGAGTGAGTCACCGGTTAATCATTTATTCATTCATATGATGCGCTTGGATCAATACTCGTGTAAGTAGCTCACTGATTCAATTGATTCAGTCAGAGTGAGTCACCAATTCTCATCTGAATAGCTCACTGATTCAACTTATTAAATCTGAGTGAGTCACCAGTGATTGATTCACTGATTCATATGATGCGCTTAAATCAGTTCTTGTGTGAATAGCTCACTAAATCAAATGAGTTGGTCAGAGTGAGTCACCAGTTAATCATTCACTCATTCATATGATGCACTTGGATCATTTCTCGTGTTAATAGTCCACTGATTCAAATGATTTGGTCAGGGTGAGTCACCAGTTAATCACTCACTCATTCATATGATGCACTTAGATAAATTCTTGCATGGATAGCTCGTTGTTTCAGCTGATTTTATCAAAGTGAGTCACCGGTAATTAATAACTAATTCAAATGATTCAGTTGAAGTTAGTCGCCAGTTAATGATTCACTGATTCAAATGATCAGTCAGAGTGAACCACCAGGTAATGATTCATTGTCTCATATGATGCACTTAGATCAGTTCTGGTGTTAATAGCTCGCTGATTCAAATGATTCAGTAGAACTGAATCTCCGGTTAACAACTAACTGACTCATCATTGTCAGCAATTGATGATTGGCTGTTGTAGTAGAAGGCGGGGCTTCATTTGCCATGTTAATAGTCTTTTATACATAGGAAACAAGTTTGAGGAATTTAGGGTGCCTAAATGTGCACTGCTGATTCACCAAACTCATCCCACAATCTGTATATTCCTCCATTAACCACTGTCTCTCCTCTCACTGCCCGCTGCTGAGAGTTTCCACTTAATCCAGTCTGACGGCTTCTGCCCACTAACTAGGAAGAAAGATCTAAAGAGAACGGAGGGTTGATTTGTGGTAATACGTGGCATGTTTAAGTAAGCCTTCTACCAATAATAGATGAAGTCAGTGCTTAGCAACGCCCTACAAGTTCCATAATGTTGTGACATTGGTGACACTGACGACAGTGAGCCTCTAATTCCAGGAAAGATGGAATATATGAAATATCATATTAGTTAGGCTAAATATTTATTTACAAACCACTTTCCATGCTTTAGCTTTCCATGAATCACTTCATTCTGGTTAGCGTGTCCTTGTTATACAGTTTTAATGGTGTCTAATTTTTGTTAGTCCATCCAAGTTCAAAAAACACTTCACTTTTCTCATAATATGCATTGCAACATCAACTCTTGTCAAAATAGCTGGATCAAGGGTCCATTTTTCTCTAAACCACTTCTTTCTCTCTGCTCTGATTGTTCTCTTATCTGATTGGTTAGATGGCTTTATTGGGCTCTAATTGGTCAGATGGCCATACTTTGCTGTTATTAGTCACATACCTCTACCTTGATTGGTCAGATGGCCCTTCTCTGATCTTATTACTTAGATGACTCTACTCTGCTCTAATTGGTCAGATTGCTGTTCACTGATCTATTTGGTTAAATGGCTCTGCTCTGATTGGTTGTATGGGTTTACTCTCCTCTAATTGGTCAGATGGCCCCTCCCTGATCTTTTTGGCTCTGCTCTGATTGGTTAAATGGCTCTACTTTGATTGGTCAGATGGACCTTCTCTGATCTATTTGATTTGACGGCTCTGCTCTGATTGGCTTAATGGCTCTACTCTGCTGGTAAATGGTCCTTCTCTGGTTGGTCAGATGACCATTCTGTGATCTTATTGGATAGATGGCTCTGCTCTGATTAGTTAGATGGCTCCACTCTGCTCTAATTGGTCGAATGGTGCTACTCCAATCTATTTGGCTCAGCTCTGATTGGTTAGATGGGCCTATTTTGATTTGTCAGATGGCCTTCTCAAATATTATTGGTTAAATGGTCCTTCTCTGGTTGGTCATATGACCATTCTATGATCTTATTGATTAGATGGTTTTGCCCTGATTAGTTGGGCACTACGCTGCTCTAATTGGTCAAATCACCATACTTTGATCTATTGTCCTCTGCTCTGATTGGTTAGATGGCCCTACTGTGATTGGTCAGATGGCCTTCTTTGATATTATTGGTTAGATTGCTCTGCTCTGATTGGTTAAATGGCCCTACTTTGATTGGTCAGATGGCCTTCTCCGATATTATTGGTTAGATTGCTCTGCTCTGATTGGTCAGATGGCCCTACTTTGATTTGTCAGATGGCCTTCTCCCATATTATTGGTTAGATTGCTCTGATTGGTTAGATGGCCCTACTTTGATTGGTCAGATGGCCTTCTCCCATATTATTGGTTAGATTGCTCTGCTCTGATTGGTCAGATGGCCCTACTTTGATTGGTCAGATGGCCTTCTTTGATATTATTGGTTAGATTGCTCTGCTCTGATTGGTTAAATGGCCCTACTTTGATTGGTCAGATGGCCTTCTCCCATATTATTGGTTAGATTGCTCTGCTCTGATTGGTTAGATGGCCCTACTTTGATTGTTCAGATGGCCTTCTTTGGTTATTGATTTGGTTCTCTGGCTTCTTTGATTATCTTATTGGCTAGATGGCTTTTCTCTGATTGGTTAGATGACTCTTCTCTATTTAATTAAATGCCCCTCCCCTTATCTATTTGTATCTATTATATCTATTGGTCAGATGGTCTTTTCTGATCTTATTGGTTAGATAGCTCTACTTTGCTGTAATTGGTCATATGGCCCTTCTCTGATCTATTTTGGTTAGATGGCTCTGCTCTGATTGGTTTGATGGCTCTACTCTGCTCTAATTGGTCAGATGGCCCTTCACTAATTTTATTGGTTAGATGGTTCTGCTCTGATTGATTAGATGGGTCTACTCTGCTCTAATTGGTCAGATGGCCCTTTTGTGATCTATTTGGTTAGATGGCTCTTCTCTGATTGGTTAGATGGGTCTGCTCTGCTTTATGTAGTCAGATGGCCCCTCCCTGATCTATTTGACTCTGCCCTGATTGGTCAAATGGTTCTACTTTGATTGGTTAGATGGCTCTGCTCTGATTGGTAAGTTGGCTCTACTCTGCTCTAATTGGTCTGATGCCCCTTCTCTGATTCTATTAATTAGATGATCTTTCTTGATTGGTTACATGGCCATTCTCTGATTTGATTGGTTAGACAACTCATCTCTGTTTGGTTAGATGATTCTACTCCGCTCTAATTGGTCAGATGGCCCATCTCTAATCTTCTAAGTTAGATGGCTGATTGGTTAAATGGCCTTACTCTACAGGGCTTGCAAAGTCTGGTTGCCTGAAGGGTTAGTTTTTCAGTCAGGGCTACCAAAATCAATCTATATCTTGCCTGGCAGACTATCTAGATGGGTGTCAATAATATTTATTCATTCATTTTCTTTTCAGCTTAGTCCCTTTATTAATCAGGGGTTGCCACAGTGGAATGAACCGCCAACTTATGTAGCATATGTTTTACGCAGCGGATGCCCTTCCAGCTGCAACCCATTACTGGCAAATATACATACAAACTCATTCACACACACACACACTATGGATAATTTAGCCTATCCAATTTACTTATACCACATGTTTTTGGACACGGGAGAGCCAGAGAAATGCCAACTGACCCGACCGGGGCTCAAACCAGCGACCTTCTTGCTGTGAGAGGATTGTGCTACCCACCGCGCCACCGTGCTGCCTAGTGGCTAATAATAGTGGCTAATATTTTTTAACTGTATTTGAATCAGAAATGGCTGAAAGGGCATGATTGGGTCTCTCTCTCTCTCTGTCCCAGTTTTGAGATTTATTTTTTTTTCTTCAGCTCCGTCTTGCCAATAAGATATGATGGAGCTGGGCAGAGTGGCATGGGAATGGCAGTGTGGCGGTTAGAGGCCGTATTTTGATTGGCGTCTCTTTCCCAGTCCAGTCTCCGCACGCGTCTGCCAAACTGTACACATTCAATCAAACAACCCCGTTTCCGTGGAGACGGTAATAAATTAGAAGTGAACGCCGTGATTGTTTAAAGCATTTCCCAATTTCCTTGGAATGAAAAAGAGTACATTTTCAATTTGCGTATGTACATAATGGGAATGGAAAGGGCAGGCAATATTCTCAGATTCTATTAAATTGTTATTTGTGGATATGAAAGTAGCGCAATAAGAAGGGCTCCGTTAAGCTTTCAGTGTATTGTCTCAAGCTGCAGATGAAATCTCCACACCACCACCAGTGATGAAATCAGTGAAATCAGCAGCTGCAATCACTTTTTACACTCTTAAGATTAATGCATGCATTAATTATCTAATGAAAACCTGTCGCCAAGTGTTAGCAAGACCAACACCTCTTCATTAAACAGCTCTTATTAAATACACACAAGTATTCCCTTTTTACAAGTAATACAAGTCTGTGATGTGCCTGATGTGTATGTGCAGTTTCAGTTCAAAATACCACACTAATAACGTTTTAGAACTCTTTGAAACTGACCCTGTTAGGCTTTTATTTTATTTTATTTTATTTTTAAAATTTGAAATCTTTATTCTTATTTATTACCCCCATATGAATGTTTATTTATTTATTTAGTTGATTTCATTTTCCTTTATTTTCTTTTAAATCAATATTATTAGTTATACGCCCCCTATATTAATGAAATTTATTTTATTTTGTTTTATTTTTAATATTTGTAATAATTATTATTATAATAATAATAATTATTATTATTATTATTATTATGTTATTATTATTATTATTATTAATGGGGTTTGCCTTAGGCAAAGTCCATTCTTACAATTGTGCATGGCTTCTTATTATTATTCTTCTTCCGTGCGTTTTCGGCGCGTAACTAGTCCCGCAGTTTTCGTCCCAGACCCTTGAAAGTGGGCTCAAATCGTGCGGTCTTATCGGGAATGGTGTGCTATGACTTTTATAAGGGGTGGGGTTATTTGACGAATCATAGCACCGAGTGTGAATTTCATAGAAATATGGGATTCACAGCATCTGTAGGGGGTTGCAGCCTAAGTGAGAACATACCTCGCAGGGGGGTATAAGTTGTACCCTGTGGCGCTAGGACGTCCCAAAGTGGTCCCCATTGACTTACATTGGCCCCATTGACTCCCATTCATTTTCTAGACACTCGTAAGATACTATTCCCGGAAATCGCCGTAGCGCCAACACGGAAATTCGTAGAGACATGGGATTCGCGACATCTCGAGAGGGTTATAGGAGGCTTCAAACCACACCCCGAAAGGCGGTAAATGTTGTACCCCTGGGGAGCTAGGACGTCCCAAAGTCTCCATTGACTTTACATGGAGCCGAACTTTAACCAATCACTGCGTCCATTGTGAATTTCATAGAAATATGGGATTCACAACATCTGTAGGGGGTTGCAGCCTAAGTGAGAACGTACCCCGAAAGGGGGTATAGGTTGTTCCCCTGGGGTGCTAGGACGTCCCAAAGTGGTCCCCATTGACTTTACATTGCCCATTGAGTCCCATTCATTACATTGACTCCCATTATAAATGTCACATGTCAATCACAGTACATAGCAGTGTCATACTGACTTGGGGGTGGGCTTATTTGACTCAGGCAACCAATCAGCATCTCATTATGATTTTGAAGCTCACAAGCCACGCCCCCCCAAACCACTTAAAGACCCCTAATAAGTGCCCCATTGACTTAACATGGGGTGGGATGTCCCATTGCAGATCCCATTGACTTCCATTATAAAGGTCACACATCTATAACATTACATAGGAGTGTCATAGAGACCCGTGGGTGGGCTCATTTGACTCAGACAACCAATCAGCATCTCAGTATGATAATGAAGCTCACAAGCCACGCCCCCAAACTGATCGCATAGACTGCCATTATAACTGGCCTACATGCATATCTTTGCTTAGCAGTGTCCCATTGGCTTGGGGGATGGCTCATCTGACTCAGACAACCAATCAGCATCTCAATATGATAATGAAGCTCACAAGCCACGCCCCCAAACTGGTCCCATAGACTTCCATTATAACTGGCCTACATGCATATCTTTGCTTAGCAGTGTCCTATTGGCTTGGGGGATGGCTCATCTGACTCAGACAACCAATGAGCATCTCAATATGATAATGAATCTCACAAGCCACGCCCCCAAACTGATCCCATAGACTGCCATTATAACTGGCCTACATGCATATCTTTGCTTGGCAGTGTCCTATTGACTTGGGGGTTGGCTCATTTGACTTGGACAGCCAACCACATTCAAGTTCACTCTGTAACCTTGCCCATAGCAACAAAACAGAGTACCCTAGCAACCATTCATCAACAGCTATATCTCAGCATCGGAACATCGTAGAGACTTGGGGATTGGCTCGTTTGACTCATGATAGCAAACGGAACTTCCTATATGCTACACATGCTAGCAGTGACTAGCTACATGCTAATATTGACTAGCCAAGTACTGTAACTTGCTAGAAATGCTTACTAAGTATAAATATTTTATCAGGCATGTATGTGAGGCTTGCCTAGTAACCACCCAGAGTACCCTAGCAACCACCTAGCAACCACCCAAATTACCCTAGCAACCGCCTAGCAACCTCCTAGCAACCGCCTAGTAATGCCTTAGTAAGGGCCTAGCGACCACTCAGGACACCCTAGCAACCGCCTAGCAACACCTTAGCAACCACTTAGAATACCCTAGCAACCACCTAGCAACACCTTAGCAACCACCTAGCAACCACTCAGAACACCCTAGCAACCGCCTAGCAACACCTTAGCAACCACCTAGCAACCACTCAGGACATCCTAGCAACTGCCTAGCAACGCCTTAGCAACCACTTAGAATACCCTAGCAACCACCTAGCAACACCTTAGCAACCACCTAGCAACCACTTAGGACAACTTAGCAACCACCTAGCAACACCTTAGCAACCACCTAGCAACCACTCAGAACACCTTAGCAACCGCCTAGCAACACCTTAGCAACCACCTAGCAACCACTTAGGACACCCTAGCAACCACCTAGCAACACCTTAGCAACCACCTAGCAACCACTCAGGAAACCCTAGCAACCTCCTAGCAACGCCTTAGCAACCACTTAGAATACCCTAGCAAGCACCTAGCAACACTTAGCAACCACTTAGGACACCTTAGCAACCGCCTAGCAACCACCTAGCAACCACTCAGGACACCCTAGCAACTGCCTAGCAACACCTTAGCAACCACCTAGCAACCACTTAGGACACCTTAGCAACCACCTAGCAACACCTTAGCAACCACCTAGCAACCACTTAGAATACCCTAGCAACCACCTAGCAACACCTTAGCAACCACCTAGCAACCACTCAGGACACCCTAGCAACCGCCTAGCAACGCCTTAGCAACCACTTAGAATACCCTAGCAACCACCTAGCAACACCTTAGCAACCACCTAGCAACCACTTAGGACACCTTAGCAACCGCCTAGCAACCACCTAGCAACCACTCAGGACACCCTAGCAACTGCCTAGCAACACCTTAGCAACCACCTAGTAACCACTCAGGACACCCTAGCAACTGCCTAGCAACAACTTAGCAACCACTCAGAACACCCTAGCAACCATTCAGAACACCCTAGCAACCAAAACAAATACATTGTACCCCATGGATTTGCCACGCAAACCCCATTCACATTTCCTTTAGGAAATGTACAATTCTAGTTGTTATTAATTATTACCCATATATATATATATACCCCCATATGAATGTTTATTTATTTATTTAGTTGATTTCATTTTCCTTTATTTTCTTTTAAATCAATATTATTAGTTATACGCCCCCTATATTAATGAAATTTATTTTATTTTGTTTTATTTTTAATATTTTTAATAATTATTATTATTATTATTATTGTTATTATTATTATTATTATTTTATTATTATTATTATTAATTATTATTATTATTTATATATATTTGTTTGTTTGTTTGTTTGCTTATTTTATAGACAATATTATTTGTTATAAGCCACCTTATTTATCTATTTATCTATCTATTTTATTTTATTTTAT
>NC_133187.1:2465000-2477500 GCF_049306965.1 Danio rerio | reverse complement strand
ACAATGGCAGCTGATGTCGAAGGCAGAGTTTTAACCACATCCACCATTTGCATAATCATTATGAACCAATTGTTGTTTAAAAGTGCCAAGAAGTCCAAATGAACTTCCCCAAAAGTTCGCTTTAGTGAGCTATCGAATCCACTGAAAATTAACTTCGATTTGGCTAGAAATTATGCCAATTCAGTTTGTTGTTTGATTTTTGTTTGTAGTGGGCTTTAACCAGCAGCAAAACTTTTTTTAAGTTTGCAAAAAAAGGCAAAAAAAAGTGCATTTCCAATAAGCTATTTGAGTAGCTGTGAGTGGTATTGGTAACTTAGCAACCAACAGTAAACAAGGCAGACATAATGGAGACAGCTGATTGGTCCTGTGGGGTTAGTGTTCTATACGTTGCAAATTATTTTGCAAATGAGTTAAGTCTGCCACAAAGTACTGTAAATGTAATTACAGTATGTTTGCAGTATTTTTTTTACAGTAAGTCACAGGCAAACTGCTGCATGTTAATGTAAATGTAAATACAGTATTTCTGCAGTAATTGTTTTACAGTAATTTACTAGCGAACTTCTGCAAGTTACTCTAATGTAGATAGTATTTTTACAAGAACTGATTTACAGTAAGTCACAGGCAAACTGCTGCAAGTTACTGTAAATACAGTATTTTTGGAGTGTTTTTACAGAGTCATAGGCAAACTGCAGCCAGTTACTGTAGATGTAAATACAGTACTTTTGCAGTAATTGTTTTACAGTAAGTAATGGGCAAACTACAGCAAGTTACTGTAAATGTGAATGCATTGTTGTTGCTGTAATTGATTTACAGTAAGTCTTGGACAAACTACAGCAAGTTACTTTAAATGTAAATACAGTACTTTTGCAAGAATTGATTTACAGTAAGTCACGGGCAAACTGCTGCAAGTTACTGCAAAAGTGAATAAAGTATTTCTGCTGTAATTGATTTTCAGGTAGTCACAGGAAAACTACTGCAAGTTACTACTAATGTAAATACAGTGTCTTTGCAGTAATTGTTTTATAGTGAGTCACAAGCAAACTGCAGCCAGTTACTGTAAATGTAAATACAGTACTTTTGCAGTAATTGTTTTACAGTAAGTCATGTGCAAGCTGCTGCAAGTTACTGTACATGTATATACAGTACTTTTGCAAGAATTGATTTACCGTAAGTCACGGGCAAACTGCTGCAAGTTACTGTAAATCTAAAAACAGTATTTCTGCAGTGATCGGTTTAGTCAAGGGAAAACTACTTCAAGTTAATGCAAATGTAATTAGAGTATGTTTGCAGTAATTGTTTTAAAGTCACAGGCAAACTGCAGCCAGTTACTGTAAATGTAAATACAGTACTTTTGCAGTAATTGTTTTACAGTAAGTAATGGGCAAACTACAGCAAGTTACTGTAAATGTGAATGCATTGTTGTTGCTGTAATTGATTTACAGTAAGTCTTGGACAAACTACAGCAAGTTACTTTAAATGTAAATACAGTACTTTTGCAAGAATTGATTTACAGTAAGTCACGGGCAAACTGCTGCAAGTTACTGCAAAAGTGAATAAAGTATTTCTGCTGTAATTGATTTTCAGGTAGTCACAGGAAAACTACTGCAAGTTACTACTAATGTAAATACAGTGTCTTTGCAGTAATTGTTTTATAGTGAGTCACAAGCAAACTGCAGCCAGTTACTGTAAATGTAAATACAGTACTTTTGCAGTAATTGTTTTACAGTAAGTCATGTGCAAGCTGCTGCAAGTTACTGTACATGTATATACAGTACTTTTGCAAGAATTGATTTACCGTAAGTCACGGGCAAACTGCTGCAAGTTACTGTAAATCTAAATACAGTATTTCTGCAGTGATCGGTTTAGTCAAGGGAAAACTACTGCAAGTTAATGCAAATGTAATTAGAGTATGTTTGCAGTAATTGTTTTAAAGTCACAGGCAAACTGCAGCCAGTTACTGTAAATGTAAATACAGTACTTTTGCAGTAATTGTTTTACAGTAAGTAATGGGCAAACTACAGCAAGTTACTGTAAATGTGAATGCATTGTTGTTGCTGTAATTGATTTACAGTAAGTCTTGGACAAACTACAGCAAGTTACTTTAAATGTAAATACAGTACTTTTGCAAGAATTGATTTACAGTAAGTCACGGGCAAACTGCTGCAAGTTACTGCAAAAGTGAATAAAGTATTTCTGCTGTAATTGATTTTCAGGTAGTCACAGGAAAACTACTGCAAGTTACTACTAATGTAAATACAGTGTCTTTGCAGTAATTGTTTTATAGTGAGTCACAAGCAAACTGCAGCCAGTTACTGTAAATGTAAATACAGTACTTTTGCAGTAATTGTTTTACAGTAAGTCATGTGCAAGCTGCTGCAAGTTACTGTACATGTATATACAGTACTTTTGCAAGAATTGATTTACCGTAAGTCACGGGCAAACTGCTGCAAGTTACTGTAAATCTAAATACAGTATTTCTGCAGTGATCGGTTTAGTCAAGGGAAAACTACTGCAAGTTAATGCAAATGTAATTAGAGTATGTTTGCAGTAATTGTTTTAAAGTAAGTCACAGGCAAACTGCTGTAAGTTACTGTAAATGTAAATACAGTATTTTTGCAGTAATTGTTTTACAGCAAGTTACTGGTGAACTGCTAGCAGTTAATGTAGATTCTACAGGACATTATTAACAGTGTAATGTTGAACCGCAGTGCTGTGTATGCACTTGTTAGGCATTAGTAAAGTCTGCATGAAGCATGAGAGTGAAAGCAGCACATGTAGACACCTGCTAAAGTTTACCCGCTGGGTTTCTGACAGTAGCAGGGTGGACAAAACACAATGCAGTAATCATCCACAGCAAAAAAAAATAATAATAAAAATCATTGGATTTATTACATTTTTAAAAATATGTGGTTGCAAACTATTTAAATGGGCTGACTTTAAACAAACACATTGAGTTGAACATGACTAAATGCAATGTGTTTATTTAAATTAAGCCCATACAAATGGTTTGCAACAACTTAACTTAAAAAAAATGTAGTAAATCCAATGAATCATTTTTTTTTTTCAGTGCTTTAGCCAGCTGTGATTTACAAAGCATTTGAAAGAGGGAGGACAGCCTCAAATATCCATCCAGAAAAGCGTAGATGACTTCTGACTGAACAACTCACGAGAGGAGAGACGGAAGCTGTGGATTCATTCTTAAGAACGGCTCTAGAAAGGCCATCATTCGCGCAGACCTGTCCTCACCCTCTGCAGATGGGGATTTCTGCTATTTTGGAGAGTCTCGGTGGTTTTCTGATAGGAATGACAGTCTGCAGCTGCTGCACTCATCAGGGCTTGTAATGCGTTTCTCCTGAGGCCTGATTCCGCGTAAAATACATTTGAAATTCTGCCTGGCCAAACTGTATATTACATGGAAAAACAGACCTATTTTATTTAAGCAAGGGGAAATAGTTTGCATATTTGCATAAAAGTATGATAACTTGGGCTAAACTAGAAACTTAAAAACAAATGCTGATGTTGTATTATAATAATAATAATAATAATAATAATAATATTTCCCAGAGATGGGTTACAGCTGGAAGGGTATCCGGTGCATAAAACATATGCTGAATAAGTTGGTGGTTCATTCCGCTGTGGCGACCCCAGATTAATAAAGGGACTAAGCAGAAAAGAAAATGAATAAATGAATTATTTATAATAATAATAATAATAATAATAATAATAATGTTTTATTTTAGTACTGATAAAGGGCTGATAAATATCATAATTAAAAAGGTCAAAACAAAATATCCCAATTCAAATAACTCTAAAAAATATTGTATTTCAATGTAATCATTCAACTAGTCATTAGTTCAAATTACTGTAAAATCAGTTTTATCAATAACTGTGTTGTTGTTACTGTAATTATAATAATTATTAATATTAATAATCCTACTTCCACCTATGATCATGAGCTTTGGGAAAAGCGGAAGAAATTGAATGAATGAATGAATGAATGAATGAATGAATGAATGAATGAATGAATAATAATTACAATAATCACAATAATATATATATATATATATATATATATATATATATATATATATATATATATATATATATATATTTTTTTTTTTTTTTTTTTTTTTAAATAATAATAATATACAAGGACATTTGCACAACTTTTTCCTGTATTTTCTTTTTTGCCTAAAATAAAAGCATATTTAAATTAAAAGCATATGCATTTTTAAGATCAAACTTAACAATAATAATAATAATAATAATAATAATAATAATAATAATAATAATAATAATAATAATAGTGGTGATGATGATAATAATCATATTAGTTGTAGTAGTAGTAATAATAATAAGGCATATATTTTATTTTAACACTGATAAAGTACTGATAATGTATCTTAAAGTTTTCAAATAAGAATATCATAATTTAAAAGGTTGATAGGAAATATTCATTCATTCACTTTCCTTTGGCTTAGTCCCCACGTTAATAAAAAAATACCAAATCGAATATGTTTTTCCTGACAAGTCCGAAAACATTTACTATTTTATCTGCCGTATTATCATTTAACTAGTTAGTAGTTCAAAATATCAAAGATTTTACTATATTTAATTGTTTATTTATTGTTTATAACAACTGTAGAACTGACTGACTGCAAATATTGTGGATGTAATGTTAATACCTCAGCTCAAAAGTTTTGGGCTTTTAATCAAAACCTAAATAAATAATGGACGACCGATGCGGGAGCTAAAGGGCCTACTTCAAAGGACAGAACAGAAATAACTATAATTTCAAAGTAATTCAAAACTACATTTACATATAAAGGTAAAACCAGAGTGCAAATTTTGTGTTTGTGTGTGTGTTTGAGAGAGCGTGCATCTGCCGTGGTGCTATGTGTGACACTTGTTATAGGCTGTCTGTAGCATACACCTTGGTGTTTTTGATAGGCATATTGAATCGCTCTACATTTTACAATCTTCCTTGGCCCAATATGTACTTGCCATGTGTGTAGAAAGAATGCTGACATGATATATGAAACGTAATTGTTTTTTGTTTGCATATATTTGTGAATTTGACCCTGAAAGTGTCGTGCCTATAGATATAGGGCTTCAATCTTAATTAGCACAATCCCTTATTGTTCTAAATACCTTTATTGATCATACAGGTCTGAAGAAGTAAGGATTAGCCACAAAAGCTATTGCTGTATGTTCCTCAGAGATGCCATAGCCTAAGTTTCAGACGTTCTGAAAAATCACTCATGGAACTCCAGAGGAATGAGTTCATATCTGCGGGACAGGCGCTGTTTTTTTCAGCGGATCATTTGAGAAGGAGAGGGCATTCAGAGTCTCAGATAAAAAAAAGAGACGCATGGCGAGCAGGAGTATCGACTTCATGTCCTCTCTGTGGTTTGGCAGAGCTGTGCAGAAATCTCTTACCTGACTGCAGGCTTCATTTACTGCGAGCTGGAGATTCAGGTCAGCGAATGTCTCTTTTGAGGAAACCAGACAATCCAGAGATGAGACTCTGAAACTAAACTCTAAACTACTGCTGCCCACAAATAAGAAAAACGCACACCTACAGCTCTTTCTGGAGACTTACAGAGGCATGAGTACTGCCGCAAGTCAAACTGTGATATGTATCTATATGGTGAAGTTTGTTCTGGTTCTGGAATCTTAATCAAACTACCCTTATCCCTGCTGAAAAATCCAGCTTAAACTAGCCTAGGCTGGTTGGCTGGTTTTAGCTGGTCAGCCAGGCTGGTTTTAGAGTGGTTTTGGCCATTTCCAGGCTGGTTTCCAGCCATTTTCAGCCTGGTCTTAGCTGGTCAGGCTGGGAAATGACCAGCTAAAACCAGCTTGACCAGCCTAGCCAGGCTTGGAGCCCAGCCAAAACCAGCTATGTCCAGCTTAAACTAGGCTGGTTTTAGCTTGATTTAGCTGGTCATTTTCCAGCCTGACCAGCTAAGACCAGGCTGGAAATGGCTGGAAACCAGCCTGGAAATGGCCAAAACCCCTCCAAAACCAGCCTAGTTGACCAGCTAAAACCAGCCAACCAGCCTAGGCTGGTTTAAGCTGGATTTTTCAGCAGGGATGATTCATTGGAAATTAAACTTTTATTAAAAAAATTAAACTGCCTTAAACCGGTTTTGTAACAAAGCAAAACAAAAAAAGTCAAAAGCATGATTAAATTAGCTATAAGTAGTGCTGGGCAATGTTTACATTAAAAGTTTGTTCTGGTTCTTGAATCTGATTGGTTTAGAGGTCTTTCCAGCATGTGATATTCAGTCTAGTAGTACCACTTCAACATTGGTATCACACCATCTGCAGCATTTCCCACATGACAGAGGAGCAAACCTACTCAAGTCTGTTGTGTTTGTGTCACAGGTTTTGGTTTAAGTGAGCATGTAATTGTTTAAGTATCAAACTTGAAGTTTATTCATAATAAAATGTCTGATCAAAACCAAGTTTCAGCAATTTTGGGCTCATGAACGTACTAAAAAAAACAGCTTGACCTTGGACACTTCTTCTGGAATCTACTGCAGACTGTTATATACTGTAAGTTTCATTGGTAGATACGCTGTGGAGAAAAATGTCTTACATTTTTAAGTTAAAACAATATAATCTTATGATTCTGGTTAATTAAATTATTTAACTTTAAATAAATAAATTGAAACGGCAATAAACCAGTTTTATAACACATAGTCAGAAACATGATTAAATTAGCTATAAGTAGTGCTGGCCAATGTTTACATTAAAAGTTTGATCTGGGGTCAGTTCTTCGTACCTCGCTTAAATGATCTAAGATGATTTGGCAGATCCTGGATCTTTTATTCTTGATAACTGATCTCTCGCTAATTTGGTTCTTCAAACGAGTTGGCGAATCAGATTAGAATGTCTGGATGAGCTGATCTGAGATCGCTGCGTGTGTTGTGAAGGACAGATCTATCGATCCTCGAAATCATGATCAGCAATGCAACGATTGGCTGACGGCACAGCAGCGTAATGACATCATCTGATTAATATTCAATTATCCATGTGAGCAAAATTACATCAAATTAGCAGTAAACGGTTTGTTAAATATGACACGCAATAACCTAACACATTTGTTGTGAGCTGCAGGCTTTACACTTTCATGTGTCAAGAGTATTCATCATGTATTTCAATGCAAATCAGTGTATTTAGTTCCACATTTAGAAAAGATTTTCTTTATTATAGTAGCCGTTTTTTAATTGGTGTAAAGAATAACTGGTTGTTTACAAAAGCGTTTTCATATTGGTAAAGGCGTCTGCAACTTTTGTGAAGCATCAAATCACCGGCATATTAACTATCAAAACATGTTTATGACTGCTGAAATGTATTATTGCTTTAAAAAAGTCACATATTGTGCATTTCTATTATACACAATTTGTACTAAAGCGATCTAAAAAGTTCATATCAATAAGTTTTCTCTTTGCACCACCAGATGGCAGTCTTTGTACTTTCATTTCGAGGGTGCAGATTGCGTAAGTTTTATTAATATGTATCACTTTATTTATTTTATTAATGATTATAACTTTATATATATTAGTTAAACATATGTACCATTTTCCCAAGTGTATAACTACTACTGTAAGAAAAATCAGAATTCGGCACATACTGTCTGTATTATCTTTGCTTGAACTGAGCCGATCTAATCCTGTTTATATGAATTGAACCTGCTCCCGATCAGGTTTGACCTAGCAGAACTGTTGCTATGACAACAACTCTCGGATCAGCTTTGAAGAACGAAACAATCCTGGATCGACATGTAGATGTAGACATGTAGACACGAGATGTACAGCTGAAGTCAAAATTATTAGCCCCCCTTTGAATTTTAATTCTTTTTTGAATATTTCCCAAATGATGTTTAACAGAGCAAGGACATTTTCACAGTATGTCTGATAATATTTTTTCTTCTAGCGAAAGTCTTATTTGTTTTATTTCGGCTAGTATAAAAGCAGTTTTTAATTTTTCAAAAGCCATTTCAAGGTCAAAATTATTAACCCCTTTAAGCTATATATATTTTTCAATAGTCTACAGAACAAACCATCAATATACAATAACTGGCCTAACGTTCCCAACCTGCCTAGTTAACCTCATTAACCTTGTTAAGTCTTTAAATGTCACTTTAAGCCGTATAGAAGTGTCTTGAAGAATATCTAGTCAAATATTATTTATAATAGTTATTAAAACTATTATGTTTAGAAATGTGCTGAAAAAAATAAACAGACATTGGGGAAAATATAACGGTGGATAATAATTTCTTTCAACTTCAACTGTATTTAATAAATTAATATTTTAGTCACCAAACATCTTTAGAAATGGAAAGATAACACATTTGAATCCATGCTCAACATTGCAAAATCTTCACCATTGCAACTAAAAGGTCTATATTTGTTGTTTCTCTTGATTTTTGCTCTGAATTAAAATAATAATAATAATAATAATAATAATAATAATAATAATAATAATAATGTTTTTCCCTAACAGAGAAATTTGGGCTACGCATTTTTGGACATTATTGTAAGGTATTTTGTTAGATTAGCTCCAGGTTTGGTTTTGGTACTGACTAATCTAATATAAAAGTACACATATAATACTGTAATGCATCCTATAGACAATATTAATATTAGTGAGTGATTTGTGAGGGGTGTACTCATTTATGCTGGGCACTAAACTGTATATATAAACATATAGACCCAACTGTTTTCCCTCTAGACTGTCATATTTCTAACCCAATGCACTGCCAAAATGTTAATGAGCTGAAAGAAAGTGTATAATTTACTTTGAAACAGTTTTTGGAGTCCTGCAAGTGTAATAGCCGCGAGCGCAGTGATGATCGAGCACAGCCGCTCATTTCAACAGCATTACATTTACTTAATGTGACAAATGTGTTCCCTCTCTAAAATTCCAAAAGCCTCCTTAATATATTCATCCTGGCGCCGACTCCGCAAACACCTTACCGTTGGCACATGGCGGCATATAAAACATCCGCTCGGAACGCTGTGTAAAGAATCTGTGTTTACTGCAAACTCTCGGTCTGAAAAATAAATCAGAGCAGAATCTGCAGACAGTTCTTCAGAACTTTTTATCCTTATTATCCCAGTCTTTCTTGTTGTTCAGCGCATTTGCATGTGGCTCATATATTAATACACAGCTGCCAATGATGATGCGTTTTGCTCCTAAATCATTCTCGCTCCCATGGGCCATGGATTTGTAATACAATCCCCTCGCCAGCCTTTTTGTATGCGTGCCTGTATTAAATCATGTATTCTATGACTAACAGCTGTTTTTGTATTAATCACCTGTAAATCTGAGGTCCAGTCTGGGCAGGACTCGATGATGTTGTCAAATCAGAAGCATGACAAAAAGCAATGATGTGCAGAAATATATATATATATATATATATATATATATATATATATATATATATATATATATATATATATAAACAAACGAAAGAAGTCCAAGTATGTTAAGCTGCTTTGACATAATCTACATTGTAAAAGCCCTGTATAAATAAACATGAATTGAATTTAGTTGAATAAACAAGTAGGGAAAATAATATATTAAGTTCTCTTTAAAAATAAATGACAATAAAAATGTTAAATAAATAAATAAAATACGGAACAAATATATCAGGTCCTCTTTGAAAAAAAAAAGAAAAACATATAAATAAATAAATAAATAAATAAATAAATAAAATAGGGAAACAAATATACTAGGACATCTTTGAAATAAATTTTAAAAACATGAAACAAACTAAATAAATAAATAAAAGAAAATAGGTCGTCTGAAATAATTGCAAAAAAAAATAAATAAATGAAAATATATATATATATATATATATATATATATATATATATATATATATATATATATATATATATATATATATAAAAATATATATATATATAAATAAATTATAAATAAGGTCATCTTTAAAATAAATGCAAAAAATAAAAACAAACAAACAAACAAATAAATAGGGAAAAGAGTATATTAGGTCCTCTTTAAAATAAATGAAATAAATAAATAAATGAATAAATAAATAGAGAAACAAAATTATTTTATATTTTATTTATTTTAATTTGGAAAACAATGAATGGATGAATGAATGGGTGGGTGGATGAATGAATGAATGCGACCCCTGATTAATAAAGGGACTAGTCCGAAAAGAAAATTAATGAACATATTAAATCATGGATTCTATGACTAACAGCTGTTTTTGTATTAATCACCTGTGAATCTGAGGTCCAGTCTGGGCAGGACTCGATGATGTTGTCAAATCAGAAGCATGACAAAAAACAATGATGTGCAGAAACACACCGAAAGACTAAACCTGCAGCTGTTTTACATATCAGCCTTTCACAAATGATCTGTGTCAGTGGCACCGTAAATCACTTCCAGTCGATTTGAATGGACATTTCTTTCTGGTGCTTATAGTAGAGTCATGTGAAATCAGCTGTGGATTTTTATTGGATAACAATGAAAGATGTTGGGACTTTAAGGTCTGGTGATTTGCTTTGAAATGTGCACTTGTAGTCAATGCTTGATGCAATCTCAACTAAAAAGGGAGGGCGAGGCATACAGTAGCTCATATAAAATAAATAAACATAAATAAACAAATAAATAAATAAACAAAATAGGGAAACAAATACATCAGGTATATTAGGTCCTTTTTGAAATAAATGAAAATAAAAATGTAAAACAATAATAAATACACAAAAAGGCAAATTAATATTTTTAATACATTAAAATAAATGATGAATAAATAAATAAAATAGGGAAACAAACATTCTAGGACATCTTTGAAATAAATTTAAAAAACATTAAACTCAATAAATAAATAAAAGAACATTTAGGTTTTCTGAAATGAATGTGAAAAATAAATAAAAAAATAAATGAATTAATAAATAAATAAATAAAATAAATAAATAAATAAAAGAATAAACTAGGTCCTCATAGAAATAAATGCAAAAAAATAAAAACAAATAAATAGAAAAAAGAATATATTGGGTCCTCTTTGAAACAAATAAATGTAAAAATAAATAAATACACAAACAAATAAATAAAGAAATAATAAAGAAAATAAAAAAATAAATGAATAGAGAAGAAATTATTAGGTCCTCTTTTAAATAAATTAAAAACATTAAATTAATGAATTAATGAATGAATGTGACCCCTGATATATAAAGGGACTAGGCTGACAAGAAAATGAATGAATGAATAAATGAATGAACATATTAAGTCTTCTAAAATAAATGCAAAAAAAAAAATAATAATTAGTTATAAATAGGGACAGCAATATATATCAGGTATTTTTTGAAATAAAATAATAATGTAAAATAAATAAATAACAGACTGCATTTAAATACAGAAATATTTAAGTCATCTATTTTACTGTTGGTTGGTTGGTTGGTTGGTTGATATTTTGGTTCGTTCATTCATTCACCTCCATAATATAAAAGAGAAGCAAAAATAGAGAGAAAAAAAACTTTCAGATTAAAAAATTCATAGATAGATTTCAAATACAAATACAAACTAAAAAGTGTCCTGCACACCACACTGAATTAAACCATAAAAAATGTTGGACTTCAGCACAACTTTTGTTTTAAAGTACAGTCCATGAACATATGAGACCACAAATAACATCCAAACACGCGTAATATTGTCCAGTGTGTTCCTTCAAATGTAGTTGCATGATGTGGCTGATCAGCCTCTCTGAGAGACTGTGCTGTTGATTTGACTGGGTGAACTGTTGTTGTGTGTGTGTTAGACAGTAGAGTAGCTGAGCGCTGGAAATCTATCCGTCTTCTCTGATTGAGCCGGCGTGTAGAGTCAGAGCATCTCCAGGGAGGATCAGCGGCTACTGCGAACCTGAGAACCACCAGCAGAAGCGGCGCCAATTCTAATAAGAGCGCGCGGGCCGTCACAAAACACTAATAGTTCCTAAAGTTTCCCGTCCCATGAGCCTGAGCAGCGGGAGAGAGAGAGAGACGGCTGGTAATCAATGGCAGACCACTTTGTGTGTGTGTGTGTGTGTGTGTGTGTGTGTGTGTGTGTGTGTGTGTGTGTTTATGCGTGCATGCGCGCCTGTGTGTGTTTATGCGTGCATGCGCGCCTGTGTGTGTGTGTGTGTATATATATATATATATATATATATATATATATATATATATATGCATATGCATGCACATAGGTGTGTGTATGTGTATTTGTACATAAGTGTGTGTATAAATGAGTGTGTGTGTGTGCAAGTATGTGTATATAAGTCTCTGTGTGTGTTTGTGTGCGCATGTGTTTGTTTATATGTATATGCATGTTCATAAGTGTGTGTATAAATGTGCGTGTGTGTAGGTTTGTGTGTGCATGCATGTGTCTGTATGCGTAATGGGTGTGAGTGTGCGTGTGTGACTGTGTGTGTGTCTATCGTTGTATGTGGGACTGTATATGCGCCCGTGTGTTTGTGCAAGTAT
>NC_133187.1:2460000-2462500 GCF_049306965.1 Danio rerio | reverse complement strand
TTGAGTAAATTATGACAGAATTTCCTTTTATTTATTTTTTTGGTGAACTACCCCTTTAAGAACCAATGGTTGTTGATTCAGTGCCCCAGCACCAGATTTCTGGAAAAATAGCAGTGCATAAAGTCTTTAAGCTTAAGTTAGTTTTATTCCTCTCCCACATTGTAAATGTCCACAGTCCGCTTTATGGCCTGATATTGGTGTTTGTACACTCTCCGTCTTTGACAAGTGAGAAATTTCCATGTTTTCCATGACCTCCGTAAAAACAGCGTTCACCTCTTTCTCCGTCCATTTACAACAGCAGCAATGTGGTCTTCACATTCAAACGTGGCTGTTTGCAATTTTCCGAAGTCCAACTTGAGAAATAGAGGTCATTATTTGAATGAATTTAGAATGATGGGGTTTACATGCGCCCAGACATGTTTACTTTCACTCTGTTTTCCATGCCTCCCATTGTGACCGGTGATGCCCGGCTTCAAATCAGAGCGGACAGATCTGGGAACAGTCGGTTTTGAGTGATGCTTGAGGGTCTGCTTGCCAGGCCTCGATCTTGGGCGCGATATACAGGAGCAGTTTTGGCTCTGGGAATTGCTCTCAAGTCTTTAAGGTGGCTTGTCAGAGAGCAGGTTTGGAGTCGGGCGCTCTTGGTGGTGCGTTTTCTCTATGGCGGGGTCCATCCATCTTCTTGCCACTCCAGTGACGGCAAAGCAAACATGGAGAACAAGCCCCCCATACAGTCAAGAACCCCCAAGATCCAAGCAAGCGCTCTCCAAAACTGCGGCACTGATAATAAGACGAGCCAGGATGTGTGTGTGTGTTGAGTATTAGGATAAACACTCAAATCAAAATCCCATTCATTTGATTCCAGAGGCTTTCCATCATACCCTGAATCCAGCACCGCCAGAAGAGCTTCTTCTGCTCAGCTCCAGTGGACTTGAAGACTCACGTTACAGCGATTTGAGATTAATTATGTGTATTTTTCTTTTTTTACAATCCTAGGATGGTCATCATGTAGCACAGCGATGAGCTAGTGTAGTTTAACCTCCTAGGGCTTAGTGGCCACATACTGTACGTAGACAGCACATTTTACCTCTTAAGTGGCTGTTTAAAATACTTTGAATGTTTTATATTTTCTTACAGACATACAGTGTGAGTCTGCAACTGTTTTGCAGCATATGAATTGTCCTAAACACTATTTTTAGCTGTCAAAAATGGGCAAAAACAATAGTTTTTACTCTCTTGATAGTCAAAACATCTTCAAAAATTGTTATTAATGCATTAAAAACAGTCAGAAAAAAGTGTTTTATGTAAATGTGGACCCCGGGATCACATGTAAGGACATAATTTTTCTCTAAAAGTACATCATATCAAAAGATGATACTTAGGTTTTTATTCTAATTAGGTTCCAATAAGCCCAAATAGCAAAGAGACATAAACGCATGCAAAAAACACCGTGGGCCTTAAGAGTTTAAAGCTGTTGTTTTTTTCCTTTTTCTTCTTTGCCTCATTTGTATATGTAAATTTGTTTTGTGGAGTCAGAATAGTTTAATTGCTTTTTTACTTTTGCCCAAGAAATTTCTGTTTTTGTTCTGTGGACAAAACTGTCATCTAAAACTAATACATAAATCAATAAATTTAAAACTGCAACAATAAAAAAAAGAAAGATATCATGAATTAATAAGTTGCTAATTTATATTTCAAATTGTTTCTCAGCAAGATGGTTTCTTTTATATATTTATATATATATATATATATATATATATATATATATATATATATATATATATATATATATATATATATATATATATATATATATTTATTTATTTATTTATTTATTTATTTATTTATTTATTTAATCTATTTACCTATTTAATCTATTTACTTATTTAATCTATTTACTTATTTGAACTATTGTGTTAAAAAATTTAAGTGAAAAAAGTGAGTAAAGCTTAAAATCCTTTATAATACCTTATATTTAAATACACACAAATTAATTTGGAATGCTAAACATTTCATTCTAAATCAAAACATGAGGAAAAAATAAAATAAAAAGCATTGTTGTCAGCCCACAAGTTTTCAATTGGGTTAAGACTAGGGAATGGGCAGGCCATTCCATAACATTAACCATATTGGTCTGGAACCAAGAATTACAAGTCCCCCTGAATTATGAGCCCCCCTGTTTATCTTTTCCCCAATTTCTGTTTAACGGAGAGAAGAAATTTTTCACCACATTTATAAACATTATAATTAATAACTCATTTCTAATAACTGATTTATTTTATCTTTGTCATGATGGCAGCAAATAATATTAGAATAGATATTTTTCAAGACACTTTTATACAGCTTAAAGTGACATTTAACTACTTAACTACATTAATTAGGTTTATTAGGCAGGTTAGGTTGTTTAGGAATGTTATTGTATAACGATGGTTTGTTCTGTAGACTACTGAAAAATATATAGCTTAAAGGGTCTAATAATTTTGACCTTAATGTTTTTAAA
>NC_133187.1:2447500-2455000 GCF_049306965.1 Danio rerio | reverse complement strand
AAAAATTTAACAAATTGAAATGAATTCCCAAGGTAAAATTTTTAGTTACATTTTCTGCCAAATTGTTTTCCGAAACAGTTTTCCCTCAAACCAGTCAGTACTTGCTTCCCACAATAATATGACGCACATTTTGAGCTAGAAAGTTAGTGTTCAAGCATCACTTTCTGAATCTCTAATACCCCTAAAAAAAATACTGCTTCGTTTTAGTACCTTCTTCTTTTTATTAAATATATAAAAAAAAATGGAATGAAAATGATCTGTGTCCACACTTGCGTTTTACCCAGCGTTTATAAACTGCTCTCCGTCCACACCAAAACGCTGAAAACGCACATCACGTGACCACACACACACTCTCGGCCAAGCGCTGCAGCATTTTTACCCAGATGAGAGCTGTGCTGGTTGGACTGCTCATCAAGCATCTCCCGCTGGATCTAATCTCACTATATTTGCTAAACGTGATATTTAATCAATTTTGTTGTCTTTATCTAACGACATATTCCCCGACTTTGGTCTTTTGTATTGATTACTTGTTCACAGGTAATGTGTTTTGGCTGAGGGTAAAGATAAGTTAATAATTAATGTAACCATGTACCGTACATTCTGTATATTGACTGATCGCTTGCCTTTATTTCCTATAATGTATAAACTTATTGTGCGTTATACTTTCATGGCTATTATTGATTATTAAAATTGACATTCAGCAAAGCAGAGGACACATTTCGTATTTTCAATTAAAACGAAAGGAGGCAGTGATGTTATACAGGCTCTGTTTTATTATAAATATGCATACAGTGAAGATGCAGCACGACGCCTCAGCATTTCTGCTGTCTGTTAAGTTGTTGATATCAAAATGAAAATAGGCAGTTCCTTAAATCATGTTTTCATTTTATTGTTGACAACATAGCCAGGGGGATGTGAATAAGCTTATAAAGTACACTGTTTCCTTTGAAGATTTACCGGACATGTATTTGAGGGTCTGTTTTCCATATCAAACTTGCAAAGTCTGAACTTACAGGGAGAGGATGTGAGACTGAACTGTGTGTAGGCTACTTAATATTGAGGAAAAGCCCCAATCAGAGAGGTGAATGTCGGCAGCCCCGCCTCTGTTTTCAGATGTCTCCGTTTTCCCCCATCCACACTGAGACGGAGCAGCATCGCTTTAGAATGAAAACGGCCTCTCCAGTGTTTTCGAAACGCTTGGTTTTTGGCGCTCGAAAACTCCGGCGTAGTGTGGACGGATGGCGTAACCATAGCAAAACTTATGCGTTTTAAAACGAAAATGCATTAGTGTAAACGGGGCCCTAGTTACATTTTTCCCAAACTGTTTTCTGGATCAGTTTTCCCTCAAACCAGTCAGCTCTCGCTGTCCACATTAATACAACATTTTGCCCCAGAATGTTAGTGTTCAGGCTTCAGTTTCTGAATCTCTAACACTCTTAAGTTACTGCTTAGTTTTAGTAGCTCGTTTAATTTTCCATGGTAAGATTAGATTTGTTTAATGGATTTCTTGTGTTTCATCAGAGTGAACCTACTGTATATACTGATGTAGACAAAATAGTTTGTACCCTTCTATTTGTTTGCTTTTTTTAAAACAAATGAAACCAATATCTGATTTCCATTAGATTAATCATTGCTTTTTTCCAGTTCCAAGTTATTTCAGTGACAACTAGTAGTTTTCCTTTCTGCTTTTATTACATGCACCAAATAAAATGAACAAACTGAAATGAATTCCCAAGTTTTGACTCTCCCAAACAGTTTTCTGGTTTTCCCTCAAACCAGTCAGTTTTCGCTTCCCAAATTAATACGACACACATTTTGCCCAGAATGTTAGTGCTCAGGCTTCAGTTACTGAATCTCTAACACCCCTAAAAAGTGACTGCTTCATTTCAGTGGCTCGTTATGATTTTTAAATTAAATTTTTGTATGTTTCATTAGCATAAAACCTACTGTATATACAGACATGGACACAATTGTTGGTACCCTTCAATTTTGTCCAGGCCAGTTTCATTAGTTTGCCTTTTTAATCCTTCTGTAGAACCACAATTTGAAACCAGTATCTGATTTCCATTAGATTAATCATGACTTTTCCCAGTTCCAAGTTATTTCGGTGACCACTGTAGTTTTTCTTTCTGCTTTTATTACATGCCCCAAATAAAATGAACAAACTGAAATTATTCCCAAGTTTTGACTCTCCCGAAAAGTTTTCTAGATCAGTTTTCCCATAAACCAGTCAGTTCTCGCTTCCCACATTAATACGACACACATAGTGCCCCAGAATGTTAGTGCTCAGGCTTCGGTTTCTGAATCTCTAACACCCTTAAATGTTAATGCTTCATTTTAGTAGTGTGATATGATTTTTAAATAGAATTTTTGTATGTTTTATTTAGGTAAATGTACTGTACATACAGAAATTATTGGTACCCTTCATTTTTGTTCAGGCCAGTTTCATTATTTTGCCTTATTTAATGCTTTTTTTAACACATTGAAGCCAATTTCTGTTTTCCATTAGATTTGAGTCCTTTTTAATTGATCATTACTTTTTTCCCCAGTTACAAGATATTTCACTGCCCCCTTTGTCTTTCGTCTCCTTTTTAATACATGCACCAAATAAAAATGAACAAACTGAAATGAATTCCCAAGTTTTGACTCTTTAAAAATCAAGTTACATTTTTTTCCCGAATCGTTTTCTAGATCAGTTTTCCCTCAAACCAGTCAGTTCTCGCTTCCCACATTAATACGACACATAGTGCCCCAGAATGTTAGTGCTCAGGCTTCAGTTTCTGAATCTCTAACACCCCTAAAAAGTTACTGCTTCATTTTAGCAGCTCGCTTATTTTTCCACCCGTGTCTACATTTTAAAATATCACGCTAAAATGGCCAGGCAATAAAAACGTCCCCTTATCTTTCCTTCACGTATATATCCTGAGTGCTTCACGCCAAGCCAAACGCCACATGGAAAAGAAAACGGACAGCAAAAATACTCCTGGATAATTACTGAAAATGAGCAGTAATGAGCAATATCCATGCACGTTTAGGCTGGATCATAAATAGACCTGACAGACAGAGAGAGAGAGAGAGAGAGAGAGAGAGAAATGAACCTGCATTAATTCCACCCAAATCCATCTTTCAGCTGTGAAATCGTAAAGGCAGACTTTTTTCCCCCTTTTCCGCTTTTTCATTGGTTATTAGCAACACGGTTTCCTCGCTAAGTATCCACACCTATGTAACCGTAGAAATCTTTACAATTTTGTCTACGTGTTATTTTTTATTCAACACAGACCCATTGACGTCACACGCTCTTTTTCCAAAAATAAACCTGCAGGAGTGAAGGGAGGGGGGGGAAACTCAGGAAACCACTTGCATATTATTCTGGTTTTAGAATATGCTCCTTAACTTCTTTTTAATAAAAAAACGATCACGCTGGCACTCGTAAAGCATGAAAAGTCTTTCTTGGCTTTGGCGAAACTGGAGCTGATGCTTAGGAACATGTCTGAGGTGGGAAAGATGATCAGCTTCTTGTAAAATGTGCCCTTGCTTATGAGGCTGGAATTAATGTTTCCCGCAACACGCGCTCGGCGCAGTCGCAACAGTCGTTTCCCCTTTAATTAAGCACAAAACCAAACCCGCAAAAACCCTTATCCAGCAGCCCACTTGCTAAGGACTGTAACGTTAGACTTTCGCAGGAAAACTCTTCCGATCATCCAGAGCCCGTCTGGCGCAGGCATCGCTAACAAACTCTGGCAGAGTGACTGGCATGTTTGCAGGGTGAAAGTGGAAATTAATTTGATCCTGACCACATTTTGTTGTCGGTTATTGCAGCAAGCTGTTCGCTGAATCCACTATTAGGTGCCTCCAGTGCCTCATATATATACCATTTTGGCTAGACTGTTGGGATTGTTGAGGTCTTTATGGAAAGTAACTCTCAAACCAAACTATTTGTGTGTGTGTGCGCGGGATACCAATTGTTTGACTCGAAGAAGAGTGAAAAGCAACAGGCTCATTGTGAAAAACTAAAAAGGTGCCACAAAATTTGGTACAATTTCCAGCTGAAATGAGCACTTGCAATAAAACAACCGCAAGTTTAATTACTTTTCAATTACAATGGCTTTCATGAATTTGCTTAGGGTTTTGTACTGAAATCTGGTGCCAATTCGACACTGGTATCTAAATATAAAGTATGTACTGAACCAAATCACAATTGTTGGTGCCACCTAAATGCTTGAACAAATGATTGGCAGAGTGACTAGCGTGTTTGCAGGTCGAAAGTGGAATTAATTTGGTCATGACCACATTTTGTTGTCGGTTATCACACGAAATTTAGTACAACTTCCAGCTGAAATGATTTTGACCTTATAGTCCAGCTGAAATCGAAATATTTGTTTTTAGGTGTCAGTGTCAATATATGAGTCTTAAAATGTATTTATAAGCAAGTGTGCTCAAAAACAGTGAGAACTAAACTTTAGAAAATGTAAACGTTCAAAGCTACACACTCATTCACACCCATACACTACGGCCAATTTAGCCTACCAAATTCAGCTGTACAGCATGTCTTTGGACAATGTGGAAAACCGGAGCACCAGGAGGAAACCCACGTGAACACAGGGAGAACATGCAAACTCCACATAGAAACACCAACTGACCCTGCCGAGGCTCAGTTCTTGCTGTGAGGCGACAGCACTACCTACTGCGCCACTGCGTCACCCTCTTAAAGCAATATTAATGAACCATTTTTTTGGGGAGTTTACCTCATGCTTGGGGTTGGGTACTGAACTTGGTGCCAATGCGATTTCACATTTCGATTTGAAAGTACAAATCATCAGGAAATGATAACATTCCTGAAAGTACATGACTGCAACAACTACACATCCTTTAATTTCAGCAGCAGATGGTTTAACATTAGCTTAACTAGCTTAAATTAAACTGCCTAACCCCCCCAACCACACAGACACACACACACACACACACACACACACACACACACACAATATTGCGATTAGTTTAACAAACTGTTTAAGATTACCTTTTTGGCTCACATTTAGAGTGTCCTAAGGTGGCTAACCTAAGGCACACATGTGCAACAATCATGCTGTCTAATCAGTATCTTAATATACCACACCTGTGAGGTGGATTAATTATCTCTGCAAGGGAGAAGTATTTATTTACACTGATTTACTTAGAGAAACCTGTTCATGCTTTTATGACCAGCAGGGTGGATTACTGTAAACCCTGATTTACTTAGAGAAACCTGTTCATGCTTTTATGACCAGCAGGGTGGATTACTGCAACCCTGATTTACTTAATAAACCTGTTCATGCGTTTATGACCAGCAGGGTGGATTACTGTGAACACTGATTTACTTAGAGAAACCTGTTCATGCTTTTATGACCAGCAGGGTGGATTACTGTACACACTGTTTAACTTAGATAAGCTTGTTCATGCATTTATGACCAGCAGGGTGGATTACTGTGAACACTGATTTACTTAAAGAAACCTGTTCATGCTTTTATGACCAGCAGGGTGGATTACTGTAAACCCTGATTTACTTAGAGAAACCTGTTCATGCTTTTATGACCAGCAGGGTGGATTACTGTAAACACTGTTTAACTTAGATAAGCTTGTTCATGCTTTTATGACCAGCAGGGTGGATTACTGTAAACCCTGATTTACTTAGAGAAACCTGTTCATGCGTTTATGACCAGCAACGTGGATTACTGTGAACACTGATTTACTTAGTAAAGCCTGTTCATGCTTTTATGACCAGCAGGGTGGATTACTGTACACACTGTTTAACTTAGATAAGCTTGTTCATGCATTTATGACCAGCAGGGTGGATTACTGTGAACACTGATTTACTTAGTAAAACCTGGTCATGCTTTTATGACCAGCAAGGTGGATTACTGTGAACACTGATTTACTTAAAGAAACCTGTTCATGCTTTAATGACCAGTTCGGTGGATTACCGTAAACACTGATTTACTTGAGAAACCTGTTTATGCATTTATGACCAGCAGGGTGGATTACTGTAAACACTGGTTACTTAAAGAAACTTGTTCATGCTTTTACGACCAGCAGGGTGGATTACTGAAACAGACTCCTCACCGGTCTTCCCAAAAAGACAGTCAGACAGTAAAAGTTCATCATCGAAGTGTTGCATTTTTAGTTTTGCTGAGTGTGTATATTTATTGTTTCAAATACTCTTTCTACTATTAAGGATCATTGTCTTTTCTGTCAAGTGTCAGATGCCTGTATGTTTTTGAAAGGGTTAATCATCAACACAGAGTCAGTTGATGGGTGTTCTTGGTTTGTGTGTGCATGTGGATGGAGTGCGGTGTCGACAGGGTCTGCTGGGTTATCCCTAGATAGAGCCCTCATCTGGACACAGAGGTGAAAAGGTAAAATCAACCTTAAATTTTCCCCCCTTTCCCCTCATTTAGAGGCACAGCTCGAACCCGTAGCGGTGGCTTTATGGGCCTACAACACTCTCAACACGCCCAGGCCTGGCGACAGACTTTATTGCCATTTTCTAATTAAAGAAACCATAAAATCCGAGGGGGGCACGTGGAGTCTGTGTTGACGTGAAGTCGCCATGGCTGCATATGTGCAAAGATGGAGTCCATAGGCAGACTTATGGAAACACACAGGTTGTGAGAGCTGCAGTTAATGAGGAGTCAGAAAGTGTTGACTTTTTTTGCTCATAAGAAAGGTCAACCTGCTCATAAAGCAATAGGGGATGCCGGAGATAGTTGTCACACCGAGGATTTTGTATGTCTGTGATTATTTTTTTTTTTTTATGTTGAATTCAGACTTTTCAAATGTGATTTTTGTGAAATATGTATTGTATATTATTGTAGTTAAATCTAAAAAGTACTAGAATCATTTCATTACCATTTATTTTTCTTATTTGTTTGTTTAATTTAATTTTATTTCATTTTCACAAGTTGAAGATCTGGGGTAGTGAAAATTTTTCTTTCTTTCTTTCTTTCTTTCTTTCTTTCTTTCTTTCTTTCTTTCTTTCTTTCTTTCTTTCTTTCTTTCTTTCTTTCTTTCTTTCTTTCTTTCTTTCTTTCTTTCTTTCTTTCTTTATGATGTTATCCCTTTATTTCTTTTTGTTTTCTATTATTTAATTTTATTATTCTCTCTCCCATCCTTTCATCTATCCATCCTTCCTTTCTTTTGTCTATATGTCATCTATTTTTTTTCTTTTTCATTATTTTCTTTGTATTTCTTTCCCATCTCTCCATCCTTCCGTCCATTTCTTTCTTTCTTTCTTTCTTTCTTTCTTTCTTTCTTTCTTTCTTTCTTTCTTTCTTTTTTTGGCTGAGAGAAAATATTTTTCATATTTTTTTTATTGTAGTGAAGATTTTTCTTATGCTTAAGTGGCAGCTGTATTTTTGTCGGCAGATAGAAACTTTTTTTTATAGTTTTTATTTTATTTTATTATAGGGAAAGTCTTTATTTTTCTTTCTTTCTTATTTATTTATTTATTTATTTAGGTAGAAG
>NC_133187.1:2377500-2442500 GCF_049306965.1 Danio rerio | reverse complement strand
GAAAGTCTAACCAACCAACCGCCCAATCAATCAATCGACCGCTTAACCAACCATCTACTCAAAAAACCAACCAACCAATCAATGAACCAACCAACCGCTCAACCAGCCAACCAACCATCTGCCCAACAATCCACTCAACCAACTAACCAACCAACCAATCAATTAGTCAACCATTCAATCAACTAACCACCTGGCCAACAAACCAACCAACCAACCAACCGCTTAACTAACTGACCAAACTAACCAACCACCCAATCAATCAACCACTCATCCAACAGCCCATCAAGCCAACCAACCAACCGCTCAGCCAACCGACCAACCAATGAACCAACCAATGAACCAACCAATCAACCTCCAAACCAACCGACCAACCAACTGACCAAACTAATCAATCAATCAATCAATCAATCAATCAATCAATCAATCAATCAATCAATCAATCAATCAATCAATCAATCAATCAATCAATCAATCAGCCAAACAAACCAACCAACCAACCGCCCAAACAACTAACCGACCGCTCAGCCAACCAACCTCCCAACCAACTGCCTAACCAACCAACCAACCACTCAACCAACCGCTCAACCACCCAACCAACCTCCCAACCAACCGTCCAACCAACCTCCTCCCAACCAACCTCCCAACCAACCTCCCAACCAACCTCCCAACCAACTGCCCAACCAACTGCCCAACCAACCGCCCAACCAACCGCCCAACCAACTGCCCAACCAACCGCCCAACCAACTGCCCAACCAACCGCCCAACCAACCGCCCAACCAACCGCCCAACCAACCGCCCAACCAACCGCCCAACCAACCGCCCAACCAACCGCCCAAACAACCAACCTCCTAACCAACCGCCCAACCAAACAACCTTCCAACCAACTGCCCAACCAACCGGCCAACCAAACAACCTTCCAACCAACTGCCTAACCAACCAACCCACCAGCCAACCCAACTAACCAACCAACCAACCAACCATCCGTCCAACAAACCGTATAACAAACAAAAAATATTTGCAGGAGCGTGTTCGCTCTAGTTGTTTGATGATGTCTTGGTGTGTCCTGGGGTAGGGGAATAGAAAATACAGTCTGTACAGTATAAAAATCATTACGAGTATAGGAAGTCCCCATAAAGACGGCTCTAGTATTATTAATAATAGAAGTGAGTGTTGAATGCATGTCTGTGTACGTGTGGTACTAATACTCATCACTTTTTGTGATCCAAATCTACCCCTTAGTAAAATAATTTTGTATTTATTATTAAAATATTATATTAAATAAAAATTTATTAGTACTTTTAGTCATTAAATTTTGGGATGTCCCCACAAGTATAGTAATACCAGTATTTTTTTTACCAGTCCCCCTAAAGTTAGCTGTGCAAGTTTGTGTGTATGTGTAATATTCCACTGGCAGTGCATCATCAAAGGAATACCCGAGTGTTACGAGTGCTGGTTTTTACACATACACACAGACAGACAGACAGGTGTGTGTCATCAAGTGGACCTGTCCACATGTGGCTGTTAAACCGGTCACCTGACGTCCTGCTTATTTTTAGCACAGGGCCCAATTCCAGCACATGATGTCACTGGCCCAGAAACAAGCCAGCCAGACACAACAAAAGATCACGTTGCATTCCTGGGTGTGTGTGAGCTAAACAGAGGGTGACGATGTGGGAAAAGGCATCAGAAGGAAATGAAAGTTCTTCCTGATTTCAACAGTTCTGCTAAATGCATTGTCTCACCGAGCCTCCGCATGGATTTCTGCCTGTTTTTTAAACTCGTGGAAAAGTTTTTTTGGAGCCTCTTCAATCTCTTGGTCTGGACCCAAAGCGGCAGACTGTGTTTGTGGTGAGGAGGCGTTGGTGCCCTCCGCTCCTAAATAAAGTGGCTCGCTGCCAGAAATCTGTGGAAAGTGGCTTATCGGTGTATCGTTGCGCGTGTTGGGCGTAGGACTGAGCCGACGGAGACGTGACTTTGGGGACGACTCAACATATGCATATCAGCTTGTGTTTGCTGAACATTGCCACCACAAAACTCTTTACTTTGAAGAGATCATGTCGCATAATTCATTATTTATTATTATTATACCATCTTCTTTCCTACTTGAAGATGCCCTCATAATGTTAAGCAGAACTAATGGAAAATAAGTGAAAAGTTCAGAAGAAGACAAGGGAAAATCTGTGAGAAGTTTAGTGTTAAAGTTCTGGTAACTTGATTGTAAACTTTAAAGGGCACCTATGATGAAAATACAATATTTTTTAAGCTGTTTCTACAGAACTGTGTCTGTAGGTATAGTTGGGTCCACAGTCATATTGGAGTGATAGAAACACAACAATAGAAACTCTCCAGGGGCCTCATGTACAAACAACTGCTTTGAATTCATACTAAAACATTGCGTACAGACAAAGCTGTAAATGTGCATACGCAGTAATAAAATCAGATGTATGAAACACTGCGTACGCTGAATCCTATGCATCTTCTCTTTGTGCATCCGAATTAACGTGAAACTGAGCGCAAAACCCCTCTCTGCTGCCTCCCCCTAATAAATATGGTAATTACTCTTCTTTGGCAAAACCAAACGAAAAAGCAACGGCTAAAGACAAACTTCACAGAATGTGAATTGGAGGTGCTCCTATCAGAGGTAGACCGGAGAAAAACTGTGTTATTTGCAAGTTTGTCCTCCAGATTTAATAACACAAAGTTTAGCTGACGGCGTTAACGCAGTTGGGTCTGAACATCGCACTGTGAGTGAATCAAAAAAGAAATGGTCCGATGTGAAGGTGCAGGTTAAGAGGAGAACATCGGCGCACCGTCAAAGTGTGGATTGAACAGGCGGGGGAACACGGGATGCTGAACTAAAACCCTTTGAGGACCCTTTGTTGCCTCTATTATGGGCAACACTTTACTGTCTGGAGTAGTATCCGTGTCTGTGGGAGACACACTTGTATTATGCTGTGTTCACATCAGACGCGGAACACTATTTGCGCATAAATTTCCGTGTGAACATTTAATTTGACTTGTTTCATTCGCGCGTCAAATTCACTTCAGAACAGACGTGGATTTGCGTGATGGGCGGGGCTTCTCTCTGCCTGGTGACTCTAGCTTCGTTGCTAAATGACTAACATGGATTTTATGAAGAAAATAACAGTGTTTATGTGCTTTATGAAGGCTGAAAAACAGTGTCGATACGTTTAGGGTTGTGTCTGAGTCCACTACATCCTTTCAGAGGTACATCCAGCTCTGTGATCTCAAACTCTTCCAGAAACTGAACCTGGCTGACGGAGGCTTTCAGCGGTGCTTCTGACTGAGCCCAGCCCAGTTTGATAAACTTCTTGTTTGTGTCAGCTGGAGGATTTTCCCTGGGATACCGACAACAGGCAATACGTCACAATCACACCCCCACAAGAGCAAGCTCCTGATTGGTTATTGCGGCGCGAATGTCCGCTGAAGTTCTGATTTTCAAACAAGCGATTCGCACGAAAAGCGCGTTAAGTGGGCAAAACGCTCAATTCGCGCATATCGCGCCATTCGCACCACATCATCCACGCAATTTGCGCGTATCGCGCTGCAGGATGTCTATTCCCGCGTTTGCATTGACTTAACATGTAAATCACTCGCACTGAATGCGCGTTCCGCGTCTGGTGTGAATGCAGCATTAGAGGAACACTTTGTTAGGGCTGTATGGCAGCACTCCTCTGCTCTTGTCACGGCAGCGCCACCAGCATTTCAGCTGCCCAATCACCCGCTCTACAACTGACCGAGTGCGAGAATAAGCATCATTGGATCTGCGCTCTAGGTCAGTTTTGTGGGTTGTTGAGGGGGGTTAACAGCCACGTTACTTTAATGGATAACCACAGTCTCCTGATATGCAGTTAAATAATTACCTTTCATAAAATACTAATAATATCTTTAAATACATCACTCATCAAGAAGCCACTCCATGCTGTTTGTGAGGATGAATTAATCATGGGTTGACCCTGGCCACCTTTCTACAATATTTAAACGCATTTAAGCATCACGTGTTATTTGCACATTTATTAAATGGAAATGTTTCTGATTCATGTATGCAAATTTGTCTTCAGATGGTGCCTTTATAGCAATGTGCATGCAGTAGATCGATCTGATTACATTGGGAAAACCAGCGCTGCAAATTGTGCGTTAATGTTCGGCTGGTCAGCTGCATGGTATGGAAACCTTATATACCTGTTAGACATTAGGATGATCCCGTCCCATACAGCTGGCATTTCACGACTCAAAGATACTTTAGAGTGTGCAATTTAACACAATTGCCTCTAGGAATCACCAATGGAAACAAAACAAACACACACAAGAAATGCACATATGCCAGGCATGAAGGTGGTGCAGACCAATGCACATTCTCACATTCATCGTTAGTAAATCCAAACGTGAACGTGAAATCTGGCGTACGCAAAGTTTTTGTGCGTACGCAAGGTCTTTGTGCATACGCAGCGTTGATACATGAGGCCCCTGATGTTAAAATAGGACCCAAATCCCAGTTATTTTGAGGCCCACTGCAACATGACGTAGATCTGTGGTTTTCCCCACCCACTGATTGACAGGTGCCATGTTTCCATAGTAACATGTATACACACATCCACAGAATTTTATTTTCTTTGCCAATATACAGGGATTTAAATATTTTTTTGTACAATTCTCTGCCATAATATTTGTTTAAAACATGTTTGTAATGAAGACCGTAATATCGCTGTGTAATTCATAACTACTGTAATCACCACAGCCACATGGTGTCAGTAAGCACTATGCATGTATGTGTGTGTACTGCAAACAGCATTTGTGTGTGACTCATCATTTCAGAAAGGCTTGAATAAACTCCGGCACAAATACATGGAATGAACTTACTTGGTATTTGTACCTACTTCAGCTTCGTCCATGTCTGTCTGTATCACTGACTGCTGTTTATCTGCTGTAGTGCAGGAGAAACAGACACGCATGTGGGAGCGGTGGGCGGGGAGACGCAGCTCATTTGCATTTAAAGCCACAGGCTACAAAAACAGCTACACTGTATTCAGACACCAAAATGGGCAGATTCTGGAGGCTATAGTAAATGATCTGATGCGTGTTTTGAGTTGAAACTTTACAGACAAATTCTGGAGACACCAAAGGCTTATCTTACATCTTGTAAAAGGGTAAACTCGGTGCCCTTTAAGTTTAAAATGAAGCTTTTTGGAGTCAAACTACGTGAATTGTGTTATGCTAGAGCCACAAAGATGAAATGAGAAGCAGTGTAGGTTAAAATTATTTTAAAATAACTCCCAAATTACATTAAGCTGAGGTAGAAATTTTTTCACAGTATTTCCTATAATATTTTTTCTTCTGGAGAAAGTCTTATTTGTTTTATTTTGTCTAGAATAAAAACAGCTTTTTATTTTTTTTTTAAACATTTAAAGGTCAATATTATTAGCCCCCTTAAGCATTTTTTTTGGATTCGCACAGGTCTTCAGAAGCAGTGACATGACACACTATTCCTGCATGAACACTAAGCCTCCTTTCACATGTGTTTATTTACACGATCATTAGCGAGGGAGAGGCTTTCGATCTCTCTCTCTCTCTCTCTCTCTCTCTCTCTCTCTCTCTCTCTCTCTCTCTCTCTCTTTCTCTATCTCTCTCTGACCCCGCACTAATTCTGCACACTTTCTCACTTAAACCCACATACAGAGATCCTGCACACCAATACACAGAGACACTAGTCGCCAACTGTTTTTGCCTGCCCTTGAATGTATACAATTTAAAGGGCATTTAAGAAGTCAGATTAGACAGTATAAATACAGTATATACGTATTCTTTCTCTATGTTTTGATCATGCATTTTAGTCATTTCAGTTGTTCAGTTCAGTTGTGTGTGTGTGTATATAATATATATATATATAGTCAAATTTCTTACTAATTACATGAAAATAAAAAACTCAAAGGGAAAAAATCTACTTCAGCTGATTTATTTGGCAATATTTCACTTGAATTTAATTGTATTATCTTTCAACTTCTAAATATGTTTGGTGACTAAAATATAATTTTTATAACTACATCTGTGTACTAAATCTGTTTTGTTTAAATGGACCAAAATACATGTCCTACATTCACTGAGAAATGGATAAACATATTTATTTTCTAAATGAGCTGTGCTCATTTATGCTGAGCACAATTGTTGAGCAGTATTATTATTGTTATTATTATTATTATTATTATTATTATTATCATTGTTAATGGAATTTAAATAAGCCGGTAAACTAGTTTCTTGCATTTTATTTATTTATTTATTTTCAAATATCAATGAGCAGTAAAGCGCTTTGTTAATATTTATAGCTCTGAAAACCTTACATTCATTCTCGACCTCTCTCTCTCGCACACATACAGTACATACACAGAGTTAAAAATATGCATTTAGAGTTCTGTAAAAGGCCATTTAATAAGTGCGATTAGATACGCTTTGTATGTTGGCTAATGGATTCGGTCTGTCTGGCAGTGAAGTGGAGGATTTTGTCTGTTTCACGCTACTTGGCGTTTCAGTGTCAGTTTCAGAAGCGTGCAACCCCACTGTTATTTCAGACAGGAGTATTCCTGAACGCGCTCGGAAATGAGGATTTTGAGCCGTTCGGGTTTTGGCAGGTAAGAGCGGATGAGCCACAAATACAGCCGTTTGTGTGGAAGATGTTAAAAGATGTGGCTCTCTAAATTGAAGAGCACTTTAGAGCGGGGTCCTCAATCCATTACAGTCAAAGCGTTTCTGCCAATTTAAGCTCTGTAGAGTCCATTGCCATTGCGAAGATTGAGGACACTCAACAGCACACTGGATTCGGTCTCTCAGAACACATGGAGATGATTTAAGAATGTGCTTTGCATTGAAGCATTTGCTGGTAAAACGCTAGGAAAAGTCGAGCAACTACACTGAAAAAAGTTATACATTAGATTTATTGATTGTCTTTATTGATTTCAAATCAAAAAACAATAAATAAAAATGAAAAACACAGACAATCTCTTAAATAAGGATCTGTTGCTACACTGAAACAAACAATTCATTGGATTTGCTAGTTTTCTAAGTTTATTTTAAGGTAAGTGGTTGCAAACAATTGATATGGGCTGAATTTAAACAACTTAAATGTACAACCCAAGCTCATTCTGGAAACGTAGCCCCGCGGACGTTTCTGGAAGCCGCGATTTACGTGGCCGGAGGTACGTAGGGCCGCGTTTAGTTTTTTTCTAGCGAACGCTGTGGGGCGGTGTTGTGCCGCTCCGCTCCTCCTCTTCGCGCTCGACGGCCGACGGCTCGCCTCCGAGTGGAGGACTTTCCCGATGCAACCAGTTTGTTCGCTTAGCTCACATATTACGTCAGTGGAGCGGAGACCCCGGAGGAGGAGGAGGAGCCGGCCGCGGGGACAATGATCGGGATCGAGTCCGGGGAACAGCGGTTCCAGAAATCAGGTAAGATGAAAAACAGAATCCGAAAAATAAGGGCGAGAATGTTGCGGGATCCGAAAACGTGGTCTAAATCGAAGACGAGGGCTTTTGCTTTTTTTTTTCTGGACGGCATTTGCAAACCGTCGCTTGGGTTTAGGGAAGGAGGAGGAAGAGGAGGGTGGCCAGGTCGGCCGATCCGGCGGCTTTTTGCTCAAGAACGAAAAACGCACAGCGGCCTCTCGCGGATCCGCGAAAACAAAAACTGCTCGAATACGTACCTCCCGGGACGTATCTCGCGGTCCGCAGAAATGTCAGCGGGGCTACGTTTCCACAATGAGCCCGGGTTGTAAATGTAGTACTGTTCAGCTTCATTTGGTTGTTAAAATTCAGCGCATAGGCAAGGTAAGTTTATTTATATAGCACATTTCATACACAGTGGCAATTCGAAGTGCTTTAAATTGTTTGAAAATTGTTGAATTGTTTGCAACCACTTACCTTAAAAAATGTAGTAATTCAATTAATTATTTCTTTAAATGTAGCAACAGATATTATATATTTAGATTAGATTAATCTGATCTTATAGATAGTGTATATAGTTTAGATTTCAACTTGCTTAATATGTTAATACGTTACTCATATTTTGTTTGCAAGATCGACTTTTTCATTGGTGGCACAGTGGCTCATTGGTCAGAACTGTGGCCTTACAGCAAGAAGGTTGCTGGTTCAAATCAGTTGGCGTTTCTGTGTGGAGTTTGCATGTTCTCCCAGTGTAGGCGTGGGTTTCCTCTGGGTGCTCCAGTTTCCCCCACAGTCCGAACACATGCGCTATAGGGGAATTGATGATCTAAATTGGCCGTTGTGTGTGTGTGTGCGTGCGTGCGTGCGTGTGTGTGTGCGTGTGTGTGTATGGATGTTTCCCAGTACTGGGTTGCAGCTGGATGGGCATCCACTGGGTAAAACATATGCTGGAATAATTGGTGGTTCATTCTGCTGTGGTGACCCCTGATAAATAGGTGACTAAGCCGAAGAAACATTAATGAATTAATGAGCTTTCTCATATTATAAATTCAAAATCACATATTTTTTTCTCAAATTGTTTCCCTCCTGCTCTTCTCTGATTGGTCAGCTGTCCCAGACCCTTTGTTTAACACTAGAACTGTTTTGAAGTTGTCATTTAATAACATAAAACCCATACGCTGTTAAAAAAAATAAGGTAACGCTTTATTTTGATGGTCCATTTGAGTATTAGTAGACGGTCTGCTTAATATCTGTTGATACTGCTCATTCAACAGACATTTCAGACTATAAAAAACCCAAACCCCAACCTAACAGTCTACTGATAATCTAATGAGAATGAGTTATACAATGTAATTTTTATTTAACAAGCAGACCATCAAAATAAAGTGTGACCAAAAAAGAAAATTGACAACTTAATATTGTATGGCAAACCAAGTTTTTTTTTTAGTTAACTCAACTTAAATCAAGTCAAGGGCAGTATTTCAAACTCAAAAAAGCTCTGCAGCAAGTTGCCTTAAAATGTTGAGTTTTGCTGCTTGTTTAAACTACAAATTAAAAATGAGTTGAAACAACACAATTCTTTTGTGGCAACTTAATTGTTTCGTGTCTAATCCATTTAAATAAGTAAAACAATAATAATAGTAAAAGACTACATTAACTTAGTTGGTTTGTGTTGGGACAGCAAAAATGAATTGAGTGGAACCCATATTTGTTACAATACCTTAGCTTTTCCTAAATGTGTATTTCCTCTAACATCGTTATTATTAAAATTACAGATCACACTTCATTTTGTTGGGCCGTTTGTTGAATTTTAGTTACATTGCATCTTCCTGCCAACTAATTAGGTTGGGGTTAGTCAAAGAGCATAGAATCACCAAGAGGCGACACTCTAGTGCAATTTGGAAAACAGCCACTAGATGGTGCAGAAGCCATTTTGGAATGAAAATTCCAGTAGAACAACAGCATATTAAAATAAACTATTAAAAGTGCTGATGATTGTGATAGTAAGTGTTAAATTGTCGTATTTCAGGTTGTATCTCCACTTTAATGCGCTTTTTAAATAAGTAAATAAAAAACAAAGCAGCTGCTCACCATCGCGACAGCAATAAGATCCAATAGACAACCGATCGCTTTCACTCCTAAATGGAGGAATCCAGGGCTGATGCTGGGCGCTGCTTTTGCAATGGAACGTTCTTTTGAGTGTCGCCTCTTGGTCATTCTAAGCTCTTTGGGTTAGTGTAAGTTGACATGTACTTGCAAAGTATCTTATAGTCAGCGAAATGTCTGTTTATTAACAGATATTAAGCAGACAGTCTACTAATACTCAAGGGGACCATCAAAATAAAGTGTTACCAAATTACAAAACACAGAGTTTTATTCTAAGATCTCAACAGAAGCTTTGAATATAAATATCACGCAACAATACATGACATCTTATATGAGTCAGTATGGCTATTACACTCAAAAATGACTTCTGCCGCTTGTTCAAACTATATATTTGAGTTGAAACAACCCAATTCCTGAGGTTTTTTTACGGGGGGACAGCTTAATTGTTTTGTGTTCAATCCATTTAATTGGTAAAAAACTGATTAAGTTAACTGAATCGATTTATTTTCGGACAACAAGGAGGAACTGTGTGGAACCCAGCACTTTTGATTGTTTTGTTACAGTGTACAGTATCTGATGGGATGCTATCTTTTTCCCCTCAGCGATCATAAACACTACAGTGCCTGCATCTGATGAGGAATCAGTAGAAGAACTAGGAACAAACCCTTCATCACAAGCACTGCAGGAGTTGGCTATTTTACAGGTAAGGTTTTATTTCCTCTGTGGTTCATTTTGAGATCGTATGGGATGGAAATAGTTGTATGCACAAGCATTTTGCAGATGTAAGATTTCAGCTTCATGTGCGCCTTCATATGCATGCAGTAATTGTGTCATAGATGTTGGAGCTTTTATGAGTATTTTGTAGACATGTGAAGAGTCTGGTTGTATGTGCTGTCAATATTAGATGTATCAGTCTGCATATCACGTGTGTTTGCTAGAGTATTCACTATACACATGTCAACTTACCATGTTCATGCAATTGCTTCATGAGAGTGTGTGTGTGTGAAGTTTGATTTAAGCATCACTTGGTGCCTCACACTCTCAAATTGTCTCATCATTAACAACTCAGTGCATGGGAAGCAAGTAGAACAGGGGTGTCAAACTTAATTCCTGGAGGGCCGAAGCCCTGCACAGTTCAGTTCCAACCCTGCTCCAACACACTTACCTGTAGGTTTCAAACAAGCCTGAAGGACTCAATTAGTTTGATCAGGTGTGTTTAATTAGGGTTGGAATGACTGTAAAAAATATGGACGACGCGACAGCCCCTTTTCCCATTGAACGCCTTGAGGGCAAAACGCCTGCTTGACGGGCACAAACTGTCGCAAAAGACTGCTGAAATTGGAGCCAGACATGCGCAGAAGGATTGTCTGATGGAGCCAGAGGAGGAGCCGCGAAAATGAGCAGAGTCGAGCTTCCAACCAAACGCTTTATGTAAAATCAACCACGCCCCCCGAACTTCTCAGCATGGGTTTGCTGTCATATCAACACAAATGGATGTAATAACGTTAACAAATATGAGGGTTTTATATATTCAATCGCGCCAGCTCCGGACCGCAGAGCATAACCTACTCGCGGCGTCGCGGGCTGATTCCGGCTCGCATGCGGCAGCGCCGGCTCGCTCGGCCGCCGCATCTGGCTCGATTGACTCGGGCTGGAATCGGGCAGTGAGTCCAGGCATCCGGAGTAGGTCCAGCAGAGGTAGTCAGTCTAAGCTCTGAGGGGTAAGTCTCCGGCAGGCGAGAATCTAGCCGGAACTGGCCTGAGTGTGTTTTGCTATCTGGGTGGTTAGGCGTGTATCAGCAAACTAATAAAGCCCGAAAAAAGCCCTGACCTTAGCGAATAAACAGTGTTCCACCAGTATCATGTATGTCAGAAACTATAGTTTACTGCTGAACTCATTTTGTCATGGTAAAATAACACAGAAATCGAATAATAACACTTCAGTCTCCTGCCGAAGCTCAGACGCGCTGCTTTGAGAAGCTGTCAATCACAGCTGTCAATCACGATGACACGCCCAGCATTAAATTACTGCTAAAAACAAACTGTTTACAAAAATGAAGATCTGCACCTATTTCAGCACAATAACCAGTGCCTTAATCCACCAGAACCATCTTTCGGGACATTTTATTGCAAGTCTAATAATTTTTTTTATTTGGGCTCAAGTCTCCTTCATTAACACGGAGGAGGCGGGCTTTATGACTTGTACTGCAGCCAGCCCCCAGGGGGCGATCTAACGGCCGAGACCTTCACTCAAACGCAGGCTTGCGGCACACTTGGTTGGCACTAAACTGTGCAGAGCTGCGGCCCTTTTGGAACCGAGTTTGACACCTGTGAAGTAGAATACGCATTTAGCACCTCTTGTTATGATCACAAGATTGGTTGTGGTGTAGTTTTGTAAATGTTTCTGTGTGACATCATGCTGACAACAATACATGCATGTCATGTGTGCGCGACATTAGAATTGCATGCACATGACAGACATATGTATATAAGAAGATACTTGAAGAATGTTGAGAACATCCATTGACTTCCATGTTGTTTTTGATCCTACACTCTCAGAAATAAAGGTACGCGAGGTGGTACCTTTTCAAAAGGCACACATTTGTACTTAAAGGGTCCATATTGTTACCTCAAAAGTACAAAAGAGGTACGTTTTGTACTTTTTAGGTACCAATATGTACCCTTGTGGTATTAATATGAACTTTTAGGGCAGGGGTCTCAAACTCAATTTACCTGGGGGCTGCAGGAGGCAAAGTCTGGGTGAGGCTGGGCCGCATAAGGGATTTCACACAAAAAAAGTCCTCAAATGTCATTATTAACAGTTTTAATTATTTCTTCTGAACATGAAGTGTCCTGAACATTAATAGAACATTGAGTGAAGATTATGAACAGTTCTTCTGAACATGGCATCTTTTGCCTACTCCTTACTGCCAGAGACTTGACAGCGCTTCTTCTCACAAATCTGAACCACACTTGGCTTTAGAGCGGAAGCAGTTGAGACCCTCAGTATGGCTTGAAGATGATCATCATTAAGTCTAGACCTGTCTAGACTCACTCAAAACTTCCATTCCCTCACCTAAAAAAAAGGCGTATATATGTATAAATTAGGGTTGGGCATCTAAGCTATAATGCCGATCCGATACGCATCTCGATACAAAGAATACAATCCGATATATTAGCGATACATTTGTGACATATTGCGATGCGACACGATACGATTCACACCCATATCACGATACGATGCGATATTTCAGCACTAACTAATTAGATCAAGTTTATGAGATGATGTGAAAGAGGATGCTGTGCCATTGAATGAGTTTGATTATTTATAAACCAAGCAAAACCAAGACTTTTTTACAAACTGGCTTTTCTCTCAGAGCCAGAGTGTCAGTTTACAGTAGAGGGCCATTTTAGAACCTATAGCACATATTATTTAAGTATTTTCAAGATAAACAGAATGTATAAGTGCAATATATATTAAAAAATATGTATATATTTGCACTCTTTCAACATAAATAAATTTAGCATTGCACTACAAGAATTGTGATTTAACTTTTCAACTATGAAAACAAGTTTTACAAAGATATATTTTGCCACTGATTATTCAAAACTTAAGGTGGTGAACTAGCAGTGTTATGCTGCTTTGAAACATCTGTCACTGTAAACAACAGGCTAATAAAAATATAACAAACCAGCAATCTTCTTGCTGTGAGGTGGTCAAACTACCCACTGTGCCACCGTGACGCCCATTATTTTTATCATTATTATTATTAATATTATTATTATTATAATTAAATAAAAATTAACAGGAGGAGGTGTTTAAAACCTTCGTTCTCCGTGACACTAGGCTGAATATCTTTGCAGATGAACAATGCAATAGCATTCGTTATTGGCGTAGAGCGCACAAAACTGTTGCGCACGGAAAAAAAAAAAACTTGCAATGCTTTTCTCACCACTTTTGGAGCTGGTTGAAGCAGTGCGAAAGCCGGGGATGCAGGAACACTGGAAGATGCTTTCACAACAACACCGTGGCGCCGCTTCAAGTGAGATTTCAGATTAGTCGTACTGCCCGCGTATTTTACAGATGCGCGGCACATTTTGCAAATTGCATCTGTCCTGTCATGTCGTCCATCCTTAAATCCATAATGTTGCCATACTTTAGATTTAAAACTCAGTGGGGAATAAAATGTTTGTTTTGCTTCTCGCACTTTCTGAGGGCGCTCCACTAGCTTCATCCGCACACCTGATACACTGAGTTGTAGTGTGTGCACATCCGCAAATCCGTTGCTAAGGCTTACTTTATGTAGGTCGATTAAATTATGCGCCAAAAACAGGTTGACAACACTTGTTAATAAATAAAAAATACATTCTATATTAAAAAAATAAGCTGTATCTCGGAAAAATCGATGCATCTCGCAAAAACCGATGCATCTTGATTTGCTTCCAAAATTTCATTCATCCTCTGCTGCTCAACCGATGCACTCGCATCCTGCACGCGCATGACCGCGTATCGATACATATCGGTTAATCTTCCCATCCCTAGTATAAATAAAACACCCCCACCCCACTCCAGTCACATCAGTCTGTGCCAGTCTGTATCTACCTATAATATATATAAGATGCAGGCTGTAGCTAGGTAGGTGGCAGGCTGCAGATAGGTAGCTAAGTGGCAGGCAGGGGCGGGAACAGCTTACTTTGGTTCTGGCCGGCGCAAGTTCCCTCCTAACACTTCCCGCCTGTCACAGCGTCTAACAAAGGGGCGGGGTGCGTGATGACGTCACCGGCGTCCCCGCCCCTTTGTTTGCACGGCGGGCGGGGAAAGCCAGTGATCGCTGTGTACGGATAGAATCAGCCGAGTGGGGAGCGCTCTCTCTCTCCGCTCCGCTGATTCTGTCAGTGTACAGCGGTCGGCGCGGGCCACAAAATATTGCACTGAGGGCCGCAAATGGCCCGCGAGTTTGAGACCCCTGTTTTAGGGTATAAATTCGTACCCTTTGGAAAGGTACCACCCCAGTGACAGCTTGTGTACCTTTATTTCTGAGAGTGTACTATGAGTGTCAATGGCTGCTTTTTTCGTCCAGCATTCTTCAGAATATCTTCTTTCGAGTTCAACAACATAAAGAAGCTCCTGAAGTGTGATTAAACTATGAGGAAATGTCCATTTTTCCGGGGTGACCTGTCTCTTTAAGTGTTTACATTTACCGTCTCAGTATGATGTCCGTGATGACTGGACTGGAATGCCAAGTCTATACAGACAAATATTGATCTTGTAAATAAACTGCAGATTAACGGATGAAGGTGTTGAGTAGCTCCGAATGGAAAATGATGTGGAGAATGAGCGGACGGATGAGCGGATTGTTTTAGTTTTCTGTCGTCCTGTGAGGCCGCGGTGAGTCAGATACCACATCCTTCAGCTGTGCTTCTTTTTTTCCCTCGTAAAACGAAAACACAGTTAAACATCCCCCCTGTTTATTCCACACATCTGATTTCACAAGTTTTCCCTTTGTGTGTTTGTCTGAAGAGGAATTCAGAACTGCGGAGGACAGATTCTCCGCTGAGCTCATGCTGTATAAAGCGAAAGTGAAGGATGCGTGTATATACAGTTGAAGTCAAAATTATTCGCCCTCCTGTGAATTTGTTTTATTTTTTCAAATATTTTTTAAACGATGTTGAACAGATTCTGGAAATTTTCACAGTATTTCCTATAATATTTTTTCTTCTGGAGAAAGTCTTATTTGTTTTATTTCGGCTAGAATAAAAGCAGTTCTTAATTTTTTTAAAAGCCATTTTAAGGTCAATATTATTAGCCCCCTTAAGCTATATTAGTTTTGGATTGTCTCCAGAACAAACCACTGTTATACAATGACTTGCCTAATTACCCTAACTTTACCCTAATTAACCTAGTTAAGCCTTAAAAGTCACTTTAAGCTGAATACTAGTCAAATATCTAGTCAAATATTATTTACTCTCATCATGGCAAAGATAAAAGAAATCAGTTATTAAAACTATCATAAAAAAATATTCAGGAGGGCTAATAATTCTTACTTTACCTGTAAGCACAGATGTAGATTGTGCAGTTGTAGCTCATCTGGAAGATTATGCTGTTCAGTGTCAGACAGTAAACTCATCAGACTGGTGCTTCATTTCACTCTAGTCTATTTCACACAGTAATGTCTTGCTGTAAACATATGAACAATTTCCAGAATGATGTTACTGGTAAAAATGTGCTGTTCACACAGGCAAGAACGTACCTTCATTTTTATTTATTTATTTTTGTCGGAAAAGCACCATTCACACATTTATTCCAAAAAACAAACACTGTAAACTCACATCATTAACCAGAAATGACCTTTTAAGTCCACATGAACTGAAAGCGGTGGCCATTTTTTATTTTATTTTATTTTTTGTTTGTTTACTTTGTGATGCATTTCCTAGAGAAACTAAATATTAAGCGAGAATTGGTGGCTGTGGCGTGTTTTTCTGCTGAGAACTGATTGGATGTAGTAAAGTAGGCATTTCATTCTGATAGATGGGGAAAGGGATTTGGGGAGAGTTACTACAACCTAACAGACTCCTCCTCCTCATCATTTCTGTTTGTTGTCAAAACTGACAGCTTGAGGGGCGTGGTTAAGTATGTTAGCCACGCCCAAAACCTCAGACTGACAAATTTATTTGAAGTGCACTTTCAGATTTCAATTGTAGACTACAAGGGCAAACTTTTTTTTTTTCTTAATGGCATGCACAGATGAAGTGTTCCCCTAAAAACCAGCAGTACGAGCTGACAAAATCAATGCGGTTAGTTTTGATTTCATGCATACTTTAAACTGCTGCGCTTATATTGTATTTGTAAACATGAAGTGGGTCAAGTTCTTTGTTGATGGTTTCACTTTTATTAAAAATGTAGCAGTTAGCGTTCGTGCAGCTGCTTTTGTTGCAGCGACTAACCAAAATACTTAACTATATGAAAAAATGTTGTTGCTAGCATATAATGGGACAGCTTGCAGCTTAAACCAGCTTTGTTTGTATATTTGACTAAATTACACTAGGTCTGTGTGACGAACATGGCCAACTCTGTGGATGGATTGTTAAATTGTTTTATTTACCGTTATATCATGACGGATGATTTTGGATGTTTGTCCAAAATATCTGGAGAATTATATGATGTATCTTCCTGTGCTAATCATAACATATTCTACGGGCCGTTGAATCGCTTGAAATTAATGCACAACAGAGGTGTAATAGCAACTGTAACCACATCACCTTATGTGTGCTTTGCTTTACGAACAAATTATTTGGCGCCACATACCAACAAATTATTATTGTGCAATAATGATTTATTTATTTATTTATTTATTTATTTATTTATTTATTTATTTATTTATTTAATGTAAACAAAACATAATCTAGAGTTTTAATTTAATTTAATTTTATTTTATTTTGGAAATGTATTTATTTATTTGTTCATTTATTTATTTATTCATTTATTTATTTACTTATTTATTAATTTACTTATATGCTCATTTACTTATTAATTAATTAATTTAATTATTTATTTATTCACTTTTATTCATTTACTTATACATACTTACTTTTCATTAATTAATTAATTTATTTATTTATTTACTTGTTTGTTTGTTTATTTATTTATTTATTTACTTTTTTACTTATTTATATACATATTTACTTATTACTTAAATTACTCAATTATTCATTTACTTATTTGTGTACTTAATTATATACTTGTTTACTTATATACTTATTTACTTTGTTTACTGATTTTTGTTCATTTATTTATTTATTTTATGTATTTACTTTTTTTACTTATGTACTTATTTATTTGCTTATTTACGTATTTATTGTTTAACTTATTTATTTATTTATTTACTGATTTACTTATTTTGATTTACTTATTTGTTTATTTAATTATTAATTAATTTATTTACCAATTATTTATTTATTTATTTATTTATTTATTTATAATATTTATTTAAACTTACACTAGCTTTAACCTACATTGTCAGTTTATGTCTGATGAAAATGTAATTGGTAAAGTATTAACAGTAAAAATGTTGAGGTAAAGTGATAGTTCATCTAAAAATGAAAATTCTGTCTTCATTTACTCGCCCTTTACTTGTTCCAAACCTGTTTGACTTTCTTTCTTCTGAACCTTGAAACCTGTAACCACTGACTACCATAGTATTTGGAGGTTTAAAGAAACTCATGAAGTTAGGCAACAACTTGAGAGAGAGTAAATAGTGTAAAACTTCATTGTTAGGGTGAGGTATATCACTTTATGGATATCAGAGACTAATTACCCATTGATCCAATCCATCAAACACTTCAAATAATATTTTTTGGAGCATCAGCTATAAAAAAATTGCATTTACCATTGAATACTTCGACATACAGATTCATAAGCTGAGTGGATGAATCCATGGCAGCATTGAGCTCATCAAAGCCAAGACAGCATGGCACCGCAAACGTACATTATTAGGTGACATTTACTGTGATGATGACTGAAAGACCAATCCTGGTCTTTTGCTCCTCACTTTTTCCAATCAGAAAAGCCTCGAGGAAAGACATTGGGCTCTCGGACAACAGCAGTGACAAGTTTCCTTCAGCGAATGACGGCGTATTTCAAATTAAACATGAAGCTTCAGACAGGCGTAGAAGTGAGTGATTTTACCACAGGCAACAGTGCTGCAGCTCCAGCCCAATATAAGTCCATCTTTATGGAGAGCTTTGCCTCAGGCGCTGATGTAATACGCTGATTTAAACGGCATGTTGTGTTTATGACAATCTGGCACAGGTGCTGTTTATTTGTACCTTCGAGTCGCATGGGCCCACAATTAACAGTAATTTGAGAGAGGAAGAGAGAATAAGAAAAAAATGGGAATAATGAATCTAATTACGTTCCATTTGCGTGTACAAATATTTACACAGACTTGCTGTTTTGTTGTTTCTCTTCAGACCTTTTTTTGTGTGTGTGTTCGTGTGTAGTGATGTTTATTTCTTGTTTTTCTTTTGCCAAAATAAGCTTGTTTTGGTTTGGGACATTTTATTAAGGAAAATCAAGCAATGCCCAGTGTAGGCACCATTACCGTAACAAGTATGAATTATGATTCATATTTAATAGTGGCCTTTGGCAAAAGAATACTGGTGGAAATAAAAACAATGTATAGTATTTTATTTATTTAATAATTTATTTATTTATTTATTTATTTATTTATTTATTTATTTATTTATTTATTTATTTATTTGTTTGTTCACATCCTGCACTTAATATATAGTTTATTTCCTACATTATTTTCAAATTCAGCAAAAGTAAAATAATGACTTTGTTTACATTTAAATATGTATTTTTATTGATTGTTTATTGTAAATGTTACTCTGTGTCATGTTGTTTTATTGTGTTTCTGTGCATCATTGTAAGCACATTGTTTTTCATCAACACATTTAATAGTGTCTTTTGCCAAGAAAACATTAGGGGAAAATTATTTCAATATGGAATATTTATTTTGTTTTAAATACTTCATTCATTCATTCATTCATTCATTCATTCATTCATTCATTCATTCATTCATTCATTCATTCATTCATTCATTCATTCTCTCACTTCATTCATTCACTTATTTATTCACTCATTCTCTCCAATCGCTTATTCACTCATTCATTTACTCATTTATCCATTAATCCATTCATTCACTCATTTATTTTCTCCGTTCACTACAATAATTCACTCATTCATTCATTCACTCACTCACTCACTCTCTCATTTACTCATTCAATCACTCAGTCATTCATTTACTCATTTATCCATTCATTCATTATCCATTCATTCATTCATTCACTAAATTCATTAATTTATTTAATCTCTCTGTTCCTTTGATCAATTCTCTCACCCGTTCATCCACTCAATCATTCACCCCTTTCACTCACTTTCACTCGTCACTCACTCAAGTCACACTCATTTATTCACTCAATTCACTCACTCACTTGTTCAGTCATTTACTTATTTATTCATTCACTCACTCATTCACTCATGTCTCATTCACTCACTCATTCATTTACTTATTTACTCACTCATCACTCACTCTAGTCACTCACTCATTCATTCACTCAATTCACTCACTCGTTCAGTCATTTACTTATTCATTCATTCATTCATTCACTCATTCATTTACTCATTCACTCACTCACTCACTCATTCACTCATTCATTTACTCATTCACACTCACTCACTCACTTGTCAATCACTCATTCACTCTCTCACCTGTTCATTTACTCATTCATTCACACCATCCACTCATTCGGTCACTAACTCATTAAGTCATTTACTCATTCATTCATTCATTCATTCATTCATTCTCTCACTCATTAACTAATTTATTCACTTTATTCACTCACTTATATGCTCTATTCATTCACTCCATTCACTCACTCACTCGTTTACTCATTCATCCACTCACTCACTCACTCACTCATTCACTCTCTCACCGGTTTATTTACTCATTCATTCACACCATTCACTCATTCGGTCACTTAATCATTCAGTAATTTACTCATTTATTCATTTTCTCACTCATTAACTGATTCATTCACTTCATTCACTCACTCATTTGCTCCATTCATTCACTCCACTCACTCACTCACTCACTCACTCACTCACTCACTCATTCATTCATTCATTTACACAACTTATTTATTAAATAGTTCACTCACACGTTTACTCACTTATTCACTCATTTATTTACTCATTAATTCACCTACTCACTCATTTACTCATTCATTCACACATTGACCATCTTCGCCACTCTCATTTACCCATTTAATCACTTACTCACTCTTTCACTCGCTAATTCACTCATTAATTCACACACTCAATCGCTCACACATTCATTTACTCATTCATTCATTTATTTGCTCATTTATTCACTCACTCATTCATTTACTCATTCACTCCTGTGCTCACTCATTTGTTTGTTCATTCGTTCATCACAATCATGTCAATCTGTACTAATTAACCAATAAACAGAAATAAAAATACAAATGCTGTCAGTAAGTTTTCAAAAGGTTTTTATGTACCTTTTCAGTACTAACACACATCTTTGTCATACCAGTATAGATTCTTTAGCTAATTTAGGTAAACTGAACCTTTTGAAAGTGTACTGGCCGGCACCTTTACTTCTGATTGTATACTTGAGAACATGTTGTCAACATGTATTCATTGACCACATGCTTGGTAACAACTGAACATGTCTCAGACCAGGTGTTTGTTTTCAGACCATATGCAAACATTGTATGGACATTTGTATAATGTCATTAAAGATCTCAGAATGATGGCAAATCTTCGTCCACTGAACATCTGAACACCTCAGCCTGGAAAAGACAATATGTTAACTACTCAGAGTTATGTAAATTTTCCAAAGCTACAGAAGCAGATTGGAAGTGTCCAGCATTCCCGAGGATAACTATTAAATGTCTGAGAGTTTATTGTGGGAGTCACTGATTGCAGCCAAACGTGTTTTTTGGCTGGAACTCTGAAAAACTCTTTTCTGACCTCAGAGCAATGTGAAATGAATGTTGTGGGTATTGAAGAGCTGACCTGGCGTGTTTTTAAGCAGTCTTAAAACTCCCTGAACGTGATACATCACTGTCATGTTCCACATTGTGGAGGATTAACTACTTGACTGGAAACATCTGGTCATTCTTGAATCTAGACATGAATTTAAAGTATATAATGAAACTTGATTCAGACATTGGCAGTACAGCACAACAATGACCTTGATTACACAAGATGTTTTCTATTAGTTATTCAACCAATTCGTCAATCACAATAGGTCTGCATTAATCAATTGACCCATCTATCCATCCATCCATCAATCCAGTAAGCCAACAAACAAACAAACAAACAATCCAACAATCCATCAATCCATCCAACAAATAGTCCAACAAACAATCCATCTAACAAACAATCCATCCATCCATCCATCCAACAGACAAACAAGCAATCCATCCAACAATCTCTCCAATGAACAATCATCTAACAAACAATCCATCTTGCAAACAAAGAAACAAACAATCCACCCAACAAACAGATGAAGCAAAGAATCCATCCATTCAACAAACGAACAAGCAATCCATCCAACAATCTATCTAAAGAACAATCCTCTAACAGACAATCCATCCAGCAAACAAACAAACAAACAAACAATCCACCCAACAAACAGACAAACAATCATCCAACAGACAAGCAATCCATCCACCAAACAAAGAATCCATCCAACAAACGAACAAGCAATCCATCCAACAAATCTATCCAACGAACAATCCTCTAACAAATATAATAAATAACATATAATAAATAAACAAACATTCATCCAACAAACGAACAAGCAATCCACCCGCCAAAAAATCCATCTAACAAATAACCCAACAAACAATCCATCAATCCAACAGTCCATCCATTCAGTCAAACAAACAAACAACCAATTCATCCAACTAACAACCCAAAAAATTCAACAAACAAACAACCAAACAAACAATCCATCCAACAAACAAACAAACAAACAATCCATTCAACAAACAAACGATTCATTCATCAAACAAACAAGCAATCAATCCATCCAATAAACAATCCAACAAACAATCAATCCAACAAACGAACGAACAAACAACTCATCCAACAAACAAACAATCCAACAATTTATCCAACCATCCATCTGCCTGTCCGACCGACAGACCGACCAACCGACCGTCCAACCAACCTACTGAAATTCAATTAAGTTAATTTCATATTTATATAGCGCTTTTACTGTGTAGAATGTGTCAAAGCCACTTAGCTTAGAAGATCTAGTAAAGTTCAACCAAAAGCACTCACAAAAAAATTCATTGGCTATTGTATAAATCACATATGCTAAATTTTTATTTATTTATTTATTTATTTTGCTTATGGTTTAACATTAATTGCAGCACTACTAGTTTTATACCCACAGTTTTCAAAATATCAAATGTACATCATTCATCTGTAAATACTGCATTCTGCACCTTATTATGGAGGAAAACCTGCCCAAAATAAAATGAATAGATAGATATTGTTTGTTACCAATTTGTTAAATCACATATTTATTCGTCTTTGTAGGTTTAGCCATCCTCGACTGAAAATTTATAGAATGAATGAATGAATGAATAAAGGAACGAACAAAAGAATGAATGAATGAATGAATGAATAAATGAATGAATGGAAAGTGCACTTAGTTATGATCTAATTTAAACAAAAGTAAAACAAAACCTGTTAATAAAAAAAATAAAATAATAATAATAATAATAAGGTGGTCCTAAAATAAAAAATTGGTATTATTTATTTAATAGTATATTTATTATTTTATCAAATTATTACGTTTTTAAGCACTTTATACATTCAACATCAACAAGAGCATCATGTATTTTAGATTAGTTCTTTTAGATACATTTTTAAAAGTTCTTATAGTTCTGCTATTATTTATTTAATTCTGTTTAATTATATGCATTCTGAAAGCTGTAAACGGTCAATTCCTAAAACAAGAAGTGAACTAATGAGGGACAATGTGCTTAAAAATCAAGTGTTCTCAAATGCAAAGCACAGCAGTGCACACAGACATAAATACAACACAGCTGCTGCTGCTCAGCTCTGCACAACTGACACTTACACACAACATTAGATGGGGTACAAAAGCTGACAAACCACATTTAAGAAGCTGCAATTTCTGCATTGTCCCTACAGCGAAACAGCACGCATTCACAAAAAATCCTCACACTCCTTCATTACAATATCGGCGGCAAAGCCAGACGGAGTTTGATTAAACGGTCCCGCTTGGCCTGCAATTTACGGTGAGGGATTGGGTTTCGCCTAAAATTAGCCATCAGTCTTAATTTATTACCTCTATTGAGAACCTAGAGAGATGCCTGTTACAGCCTCCAAACGAACAGCGCCTAACCCTGGGTCGAGCGATATAAAGTTGCGTTTTAATTCGTTGTGAGGCCAGACCATTATAATGCTCAAACGTGCGCGAAAGAGTGCTAGAAAAACACTAAAATCCTAAATAATTTTACGAGGCCAGGAAAACAGTTTCTCCCTGTCGGGTAGTTGACATTTTAAACTTATATTTTGTGGTTGTCGTTTTTTTTTTTTTCGAGACGAAGTTGGCACAGACGCCACGCCGGGCGTTCGTCTGGATCGGGCAAAAAAATCCCTCTGGACTCACTCAAAACCCTGTCAAGGGGAAATGAAAGTCAGCGAGAATTTACACCTGACTTTATGGGCGTAGGTAAATTGTGCGATTGCGTCTGGATTTTTAACGCAGAAGCTCATTATGAGGCGTGTTTTTCCCAGACTCTTCATATCAGGGTGTATATGATGATGATGATGCTGATGGGATCTTCTGGATAAATAACACTCACACCGAGCGGCCCTGCTGTGTGCCGACTGAATGAAATAGAGGCTCTGGATTGGGAAATAATGGGGGAAATAAATAAATAATTATGGCCCCCAATTGACGTAGAGGGCTTGACATTGTTAAAGTGAAAGCTGAGTATTTATTGACTGGTGGATATTATGACAGCATGAGTTTGTGGCACAAATGCCATGCAACAATACAATTCAAGTTTACTTGTATAGTGCTTTTCACAATTATTGTTTCATAGCAGCTTCACAAAAGGTCCATATTATTCTATTGCAATCATAATCAGAAAAGTAAGGGTTATTATTTACCATTATTGTGTTAGTTTTATCTAACTAGCAACTAATATCTTTTACCAGTTAAAGTCATCATAAGCATAGTTAACCTAGTATAAAGGTGTTGTCATTGTGTACATGTTCAATGACGTCTGTTGTGTTTGTGTTGTCCTCTAAAGTGTTAACATGCACATTCATATAAACCACCGGTCAATAGCTGGTTTGATGTGGCATAACTCCAATGTAATTCAATGTACTTTTTAAATGTGCGTTTTGTTAGATAGAATGATGGATAGAGGCATGGATGAAAGGTTGCTTCAATCGTGTTTGCAAAAGTTTCTGGTACATTCTGTTTAGCTTGTGTATATATTGGCACATATATTAGCATGTAGATGATGGTTTAGCACACATTTATATTTATACAATGTTTTCAAGAGTTTTAGCAGGTTGCATGGATTGATGAGGAATAGATTGGATGAATGGATGGATGGATGGATTAAAGCACAGACGGTTGGAATAATGAATGAAGATAGGTAGATGGATGCATGGATGACTGGATGGATGGATGGATGGATGGATGAACGGACTGAATGACTGACTGAATGAATGAATATATGAATAGGTAGATGATTGGATGACTAGATGGATGGATAGATAAATTTATAAATGGATGAACAAATCAATGAATGAGAGGTCGGAATGAATGAAGATGGATGGATGGATGGATGGATGGATGGATTAATGAATAGATAGGTGAATGTTCAGATGGAAGGATGGTTGGATGACTAGATGTGTGGATGGATGGATGGATGGATGTTTAAATGGATGAATTGATTCTCCATGAACATTGAATGGATGGATGAATGGACAGATGGGAGAATGGATGAATGAATGAATAAATAAATAGGTAGATGGATTAATGGATGAATGGATGACTAGATGGATTGATGATAGATGGATGGATGGACAAATTAATGAATGAGTGAATAGATAGACAGAAGAAAGAATGAATGAATGATTGAATGATGATGGATGGATGGATGGACAAATTAATGAATGAGTGAACGGAGACAGAAGAAAGAAAGAATGAATGATTGAATGAATGAATAATGATGGATGGATGGATGGATGGATGGATGGATATATAAATGACGATGGAAGGATGGAAAGATGGATAAAGGGATGGATATATGACTAGATACATGGATGGATAAATGAACAAATTATTGTATAAGTGGATTTGATTGATTGATTGATTGATTGATTGATTGATTGATTGATTGATTGATTGATTGATTGATTGATTGGATGGATGGACAGATGAATGCATGGATGAACAGATGAATGCATAAATGGATGGAGGGATACAAAATCAATGTTATTTTGCTCATAATTAGACCAGTCAATCATTGGATTTCATCTCTAGTTGCAGTCAGGGAATGTAATCATCACACTGCATGCTACTATTATATGCTGTAGACAGATACTTTCACCTTCCGAAACATCTTCAGCGGTGGTTAAATATAGCTGTTCCTGTCCTGAAGTGGAGGTGTTGATTTTACAGAGCCCACCATTTATTTATTGTTGGTCCAAATCTACGCCATGGTCTCACCTTCCCTCACTCTCTCTCTCTGTGGCCTATTCTTAGCAAGCGCTGTGGCCACTCTTGTAATATTTTTAAAGATTATTACAGTATACTGTAACCCCTTTTCCCCTCCGGCAGTCGGCCAGGGGCTTCGCTCTTTTTTTTTTTTTTTTTTTTCCTGCCCTCCTCTCTTCTCCTCTCTACCTTTCTCTCGACAACGATCTTTGGTTGTAAAATAATACACTGTCGGCCAGCAATAATTTGCCGTCCAAACAGTGCCGACACTCCTTGACGTTTTCTGAAACCTCATCCCGCACTCGCTCACTTCAGTTCCACCCTCACCGGCGCGCAGTGTTTGTGCAGACAGAAACTCTCTGGAGTGAAAAGGAGTGCGCCTAATAGTATTCAAAGTGCACTTGTGGTGTACTTTAAGCCTTAAATGTATATTTGTTAGCTGCAGAAAGTATAATATTAATAAGGACTTTAAGAATGCACTTTCATGAGTGACAACACTCTTTAGTACACTTTAAAGGTCACCTATTATGCCTCTTTACAAGATGTAAATCAAGTCTGTGGTGTCCCTGCAGTGTGTATGTGAGGTTTCAGCTTATAATAGCACACAAGTAATATTTCATAATTCTTCGAAACTAACCCTGTTAAGGTCTGAGCACACAGAGACGTTTTTTGCTCGCGTTTTTTGTTGACGTTTAACGTTACGTGACTAAATAAAGGGGGTCAATGTGATCGTGCACACCAACGTGCAAAACGGCAGCCGTAAGAGTGTCATTTTAAAAAAAACGCATTTTCTTTTTTCGTTTTGATGCGCCGCATTAAAACCTTCTCCGCCAATCAGGTTGGCACGTTTGTTCATGTGCATGGAGCTGCTGAAGTTACAGTAAACAGCACTTGGAGGCGCTCAAGCGCAAAACTGTCAATGCGAGCGCACATTGACAGAAGATGCCCAGAGGCGATATGAACGTGAGCTGCGTCCCAAATCGCATACTTATGCACTATTCTACACCATTTTGTAGTATAAATAATGTAAGTAGTGTGTTCACACTGAAATCTCTAAAAATATTAAGTGCACTTTAATTACACGGATGATGCACTCATTCAGCTGCTAAAATGAAGTGTGTAATGATGGACACTTCACACACTCAACGACCACAGGTTTGCTTACGTAGCGGAAGGGGCGGAGCTATCAGACGCACATGTTGGATAACTTTATTTATTTTGGATGGTGAAAGCAAAATTCTCCTACGAGAGTGATTATAGCGCCTCCCGATGGTGAATGCGGTTATACTCACGGCAGGTATTATTTGATAATTCGGTCATTTATTTCACTGATTTGGCGACCGTCAAACATCATGAGGGAAACGGTTTGAATTTACGTTTAGTAAAAAAACATTAGTGTGCCTTTTGGGACGACACTACATGCATATACTATCCTGTTGAGTGTGCAAGTGCATAAGTACATAGTGCATGAGTGTATAGTGTGCCATTTGGGACGCAGCTGTGGAGCTGCTTATTGCACTAGCGAACAATAATCATTTCTTCATCGCTAGAGCTGGAGCTGCTGCTTGAACCATCCATAACAACAAGCGTGTCAACTTTGTCTTCTTCTGTGTTACAAGCGGGTGTCAGAAGCTTAAAGTTGTGTAGCGCCATCTAACATCAAGGTGTGATTTTGCATACTCTTCTGCTCGACGCCAGTGAAAATCGCTTGGGTTTGAATCCAGAAAAACCTCTTGAAAGACGCTGACAATAAACGCAAACAAAAATCGATGTGTATGAGCCTTTAGGCTTTGGTCCTTATTGGGACATTTTGGTGATTGTAGCTTTAAATTTAAATGAGATTGTGCTCTTTCCAGAAGACGGCAGATTAAAAGAAAAAAAGACTAACGTCGTATGCTAATGCGGGAGAGATGGTAATTAATGGGTGGGACTTTGCATTGTGTATACGTCTCAGAATTATTGTTTATTATTAGATAATTTATTGTTATTATTAGATAGTTTATTATGAGATATTGAGAAAGTCTCAAGCAAATGTGCTGAAAGTATTTAAGAAATAAGCTAGGACTGTACCTACTACATTGTTTACATACACTCACTGGCCACTTTATTAGGTACACCTTACTAGTACAGAGTTGGACCCACTTTTGCCTTCAGAGCTGCCTTCATCCTTCGTGGCGTAGATTCAACAAGCTACTGGAAATATTCCTCAGATATTTTGCTCCACATTGACATGATAGCATCACGCAGTTGCTGCAGATTTGTCGGCTGCACATCCATGATGCCAATCTCCCGTTCCACCACATCTCAAAGGTGCTCTATTGGATTGAGATCTGGTGACTGTGGAGGCCATTTGAGTACAGTGAACTCTTTGTCATGTTCAAGAAACCAGTTTGAGATGATTCGTGCATTATGAAATGGTGCGTTATCCTGCCGGAAGTAGCCATCAGAAGATGGAGACACTGTGCTCATAAAGGGATGGACATGGTCAGCAACAATACTCAGGTAGGCTACTGATGCTCAATTTGTACTAATGAGCCCAAAGTGAGCCAAGAAAATATTCCGCACACCATTACACCACCACCACCAGCCTGAACCGCTGCATGAAAATCCTAGTAAATCAGCAGTTTCTGAAATACTCAGACCAACTGTCTGTCACCAAAAACCATGCCACGTTCAGAGTCACTTAAATCACCTTCCTTTTCCATTCTGATGCTTGGTTTGAACGGCAGCAGATCGTCTTGACCATGTCTACATGCCTAAATGCATTGAGCTGCTGCCATGTTTGTCTAATTAGAAATTTATGTTGAAGAGCAGTTGGACAGGTGTACCTAATAAAGTGGCCGGTAAGTGTAGTTTTAAACTATTTTATTTTAACTAAACTATGCTAGTTTCGTCTACCTGTACATTAATATTAGTCCACCTACTACATGAACTATACTTAACATATACGTTTAAGTATATTTAAAAAAACGTTTCCTTGCATACAATCGTTCAAACTTTGTAAAAAAAAAAAAAAAATGGTGAAACTTTATTTTAAAATACACATCACACTATTAACAAACCATTAAATAAGATGTTAAAGTCAATAAACTGGTCAAACTTTACAATGAGGTTCATTAGTTAATGTTAATTAATGCATTTACTAACATGAACAAACAATGAACAATACTTCTACTACAGTATTTGTTCATGTTAGTTAACGTTAGTTAATGAAAATACAGTAGTTCATGGTTAGTTCATGTTAACTCATGGTGCATTAACTAATGTTAACAAGCACAGACTTGGATGTTAATAATGCATTAGTAAATGTTCAATTATGATTAATAAATGCTGTACATGTGTTTTTCATGATTAGTTCATGTTAGTAAATGCATTAACTAATAAACCTTATTGTAAAGTGTTACCAATAAACTGCTTATTAGCTGCTTATTAATAGTTAGTAAGGTAGTAGTTGGGTTATGGCATTAGGTTAGGGCTAGATCATACTTAATAAGTGCTAATAAATAGGTAATATCTTTATATTTAATTAGCGAGTAGTAAATGTCGTGGATTAAGTAGAAATATTTAATAACTAAATCAATTATTTATAAAGATACAGCTACTGTAACTCAAATGAATTGGTCGGAAATCAACTATATAATAATCAGATTAAATTCTAGAACTCTTTGGTTTAATTGCAGATAAGTGTGAGAAAACATCATTAATTTTACACCCATATTTCTGTAATAAGTGCTCGTATTTAATGTCGTTTTTTTTTTTTTAATAATAATAAAGAGGCAGCGGCTGGTCTCAGTTTGTGTTGGCCCGGATCAGACGGGCAGTGCCACCGTTTCCCCTTTCAGGCCTCAGATCAGCTCCAGACATGAAGCGTTTAATGCAACATACAAACGCTGGACGATCTTCCCCCAAATTTCTCCCATACTATATTTGCTATATAATCATCCACGTAGCAAACAGTAGTGTTTTTGTGGTTTTCCACCTCCAGATCAGAATCTTGTTTTCACGGTTGCCATAGTTCAAACAACCGTATGCTGTTCGGTTTCTACCGAGCAGAAGAAAAAAAAGAGCCCACGTTCGAGAAGCAATTATACCCACTTGTACGTTCATTACGCTTCGAAATAGATTAATTACGACAGATTTGGCGCAAAATGCAGCATGCGCTTGAATAGTAAATGGACGCCGCTCCATAGCATGGAAGAAAAATCTGTGGATGCGTTATAAACGTGGGCTTGTGTTTCCTAAAACAGGACTCCGGCGGCCAAAAACAATCTTAAGGGGAGCAAGTCTCAGTGTTTTCATTGTTTTTCTTCTGCTGAGTTGAGGTGAGTGGTGTTTTGCTTTCTGGCCAACACCCGGCGTTCCTGAGGTTGGTAAGGTACGCTGATCCTGTGGCACAAGCAGACATGTTCAGACTGCTGACTGGACCCTTAAAAACCCTACAGGACCCTTAAGAATACAGCTAAACATCAGCCGATAATATGTTCGGTTATTAATAGCCACTTTTGAGTCATCAGACCCTCCCGTATCAGTAATGAAAGGAAATTGCGCGGGACGCTTCATTACAGGGAGGAGATTACATTCAAGGTGAATTACAAACCTTGAAAAAACAACTCTTTTTGCTCATTTTAGTCATTTTCAAGGAGGTTTGTGGTTATTTGTGGCTTTGGGGGCGAGATGGGTGACTTTAATTAAGCCAGTGTTTTTCTTAATTGGTTAAAGGATTGAACAAACAAGTGTGACAACTGTTGCTGGATACGGTCTTGAAATATATATGCACTTATTAAAAATACGTATGTGATATATTTATATTCAGGGCTTTACATTAACACCCGCCACATGCGGGTAGATTTCAGCTTTGGCGGGTAAGACAGCCGCTCCCACTAGCCACATTGGCAGGTTGGAAATAATTTTTACATTTGTAGTTTTCTTAAAGCAGAGTTGGACTCGACAATAAGGATGGCCCAATATACGTGCAAATGTGATCTTAGAATCGAGAAACAGCACGACTGAGAACAATAACTGTTCGCGCGAGACAAAGCATGTGAATACCGTATGAGAGGATGATTACTCGCGCGCACAGGTGATGTGATGCGCGCGACTGTTAAAGCAAGTGCTCACTCCCGTTTACTTGCGCTATTTTCCGTTCATTTGCGATCGGTTCTCTTTGAAAAAGACTAGACAAAAAACGATGGTCATGTACCCACAGTCCTGCTGCTTTTAAGAGCTTAAGATTGATATATATATATATATATATATATATATATATATATATATATATATATATATATATATATATATTTGTAAGCAACAGCAGCAGTCACTGCTTTCTTTTTAATTATTCTCAGGCACGAGATCATTCTTTCATCATCACTCGTGGTGTGTTTTTACCTGCTTTCTTTTGCTTAGTTATTTTTGTTAATATAGTTTAATTATCATCCTTTACAATAACATTTCTTTAATATGAGACTAACTCCCCATATGTGTGTAGCCTTTATCAATCGAGCCTTTATTTGTCACTACACTTTCGTATAGCGAAATTGGACCCCCCAGACCATACACAAAACATCACAAACAACTTTTCAGGGGAGACCGATCTTAGGAGGCAGCATTTAGAAACGAAGAAAGATACATTTGGACAGTTAGGCTAAAAAACACCCCCTCAGCTTGCCCTTGATTAGGACAAAGTGAGAAAAGGGAGAAAAACAGCCCTATCTTAGCATAAGCACACCGGCAAGACACAACATAGACAGAGGAGATGGGAACAGGGGTAATGGAAAACAGTCTGTTGAGTGCGGGCAGCCAACTGGTACAGCAGCCATCCGGCGCAAGTCACAGTCCTGCCCACGCCCCACGTGGGTAAAAGCACACGAAGGCGTTTGGATGGGGATCGGTGGTGAATGTTTATCTGTAGATATGTTTGTGTGTGTGTGAGCCTGCATAGTCCAGAGTCTAGTAACTGCTGATCTGGGACCTTTAGCCAGGGTAGATTACTGTGCATATTGTAGATGCATGACAATAGATCTTTTTAAATGTTAATTAAAAAAACATGTGCAAAAAATGTGCATGTATACAGCTATATGTTTGCTTGTTTTGACACATTTAAAGATGTGGCTAAGAAATAATTCTTTCTTTTTGGTGTGGTTGGAGATAAATTTGGTAAAACCTTTATTCTAAGATCTAAAAAGTCATGTGAAATAAAAACCAATTGCTATGCGACACAACCCATTTGCTCACGCACAATGAGCAAGCTAATACACAATACACACAAAAAGTGAAATAAATGAGGAGGCTTGTAGACAACAGATCCTCTAAATCAAGTCGTTTTAGCATTTCAAAGTCACATTTATTCATATAAAATATATTTTCCAAACAACAAAATTGTGGCTAGTGAAAATGGCAAGTGGCTAGTAATGTTGGAAATCTACTAGCCACAGTGGCTGGTGATCAAAAAAGTTAATGTAAAGCCCTGTTTATATTTAGTAAATTCTTGCCTTGGGTGACAAAAGAACCTCCCCAGTCAATGCTAATGTTGGGTAGGGGGGTGGAGCAAAAAAAGAAAGAAAGAAAGAAAGAAAGGAAAGAAAGAAAGGAAAGAAAGGAAAGAAGGTAGGAAGGAAGGAAAGAAATGTGATATTTAAAGAATAACCAGTTTTTTTGTGTATGCAGTTTTAATTGTGTATGCAGTTAACTAATGTTATAAATGTTAATAAGCAGCTAATTAGTAGTTTGAGCTAAACGTCTTAGAATATGAGAGTTTGAATGCAATTTTACATGACATTTATTGCCATACCACTGAAAGCAGCAGTATAGATAGCAGATAGTTCACGTCAGATCAATAAAAAATTAAATAAATAATAATAATATACTAAATAAATTTATAAATAATAAATAAACCATCTGAAATTGAACTTTAGAGCTGAGACTCGGCATCTACATGTATTAATGTTAAAGAGGTTTAATGTGTATTAATTACTGTACATTATAAACCTCAACATTTGGCTGGAGTGCAGTGAGTGCACTATTCTGTGCTTCTGAATGGCTGTATTTACATTTTCTATCGTGTTTCGTTTGGTGCAAACACCCCAATTCCATATCACTGCAAATCTCATCACGTAGCGTGCTGTTAGGACACGGGATTGCAATGTAACCTGCTCACCTAATGCTTACTCTTATTTGCTTATTAACACCCTCATGTGGAACTCTGAATCTGCGTCTCATTTCGGAGTCGGCTACTGTCCACCGGAGGTCGCATTTCTGGTCGAGGGCGCATGCTTTGAGAGCCTTCATGACTGAATGAATGAAATATGCGGGTTTCCACCAAGGCAACCCGGGGTGCTGAAATATAATTGGCTAAAGTAACAGTGGGCGGGTTAAAAGACCAAAATAATGACAGCCGTTTCAGCACGTACACACGTTTTAAAGCAGAATATCTGACCTCAGCATTGCTTTGCAGAAAAACAAGAATGTCCATTAGCATGTTTCTTAAACATCTGCAAATATGTGTAGTATTTTTATGCTTTAGAAGAGTCAAAAATTTACACACAGCACACTGTAAGGATGTTTTTTTAGCTGAAACTGGACCTTCAAAAACACAATTTAATTTTGGGTGATCTGTCCCTTTAAATAAATGTATCTTGCTTCAAAAAAAATAAACAATGGCAGAAATACTATTATTTGCAGTGTAGGTTTCTCTAGAAAACTCTATAAATTAGAGCACACTTTTACTGTGCGTGTGTGTGTGTGTGTGTGTGTGTGTGTGTGTGTGTGTGTGTGTGTGTGTGTGTGTGTGTGTGTGTGTGTGTGTGTGTGTGTGTGTGTGTGTGTGTGTGTGTGTGTGTGCGTGTGTGCGTGTGTGTGTGTGTGTGAAGTCATTATACACCCAGTTAAACTCTCCAGAGAATCATAACTTGCAGCTCTCAAGTTATTATCCTCTCTCTGTGCTTTCTAATTAGCAGAACGAGCTAATGAACACACAGTCACACCTGCTGAATGAGTCCTGAACTGTTGCCGCAAACACAGAACCTGGTTCCCTCAGCGGACACATTCAGACGGTTAAAGTCATTAGCTTCTGCTTCAAACCATCAAACCCCCTGCTGCACACACACTAAACCTGGAGATTTACAGCGGACACCAACACACACACACACTGAGAGAGAGAGAGAGACTGGGAGAGGAAGATGTGTTTGTGCACATGAGCGAACTAGTGAGAATTTGTGTTTGTGTAAATGTGTGTGTAATTGGGATTATTTGTGTGTGTGTGTGTCTCTGTGCTTGCGTGCGTGCATGTGTGTGTTTGCTTGCATTAAAATGTGAAAGGGAAACATATTGTGTGAGAGAAAGTGTGTGTGTGTGTGTGTGTGTGTGTGTGTGTGTGTGATTATTTGTGCGTGTATGCACACTTGGTCGTGTGTTATCATGCTGTTTTAAATTATGAATTGGAAAATGATTGTGTGTGTGTGTGTGAGAGAGAGAGAGAGAGAGTGTGTGTGTATGCAAGAGTGAGTGTGTGTGTGTGTGCGCGCACGCGTTCCTGTGCGTTATCATGGTGTTTTAAATTTTGAATGAGAAAACAGTGTGTGTGTGTGTGTGTGTGTGTGCGTGTGTGTGTGTGTGTGTGTGTGTGTGTGCTTGCCTGATGCGTAAGATATGAAAGGCAAACTGATTTTGTGAGTGTGTGTGTGCGTGCGTGATGCAGTGAAGTGTGAATACTAAAGTAATTATGTGTTTGTGAGTGTAAGTGTGTGCGTGTGTGTGTGTGTGCATAAGAAAAAATAATTGTGTGAGTGTCTTTTTGCATGATGCATTCAAGTGTGAATGGGAAAACGATGTGTGTGTGTGTGTGTGTGTATGATGCAATAAAATGTGAAAGCGTGTGTGTGTGTGTGTCCATATGTTTGTGAGTATTGTGCGTTAAATGTTTGCGTAGTGCATTAAATCGCGAATGGAAGAAGGGCAGTGTGTGTGTGTTTTGCGTGTGCGCATGATGCAGTACAGTTTGAAAGCAAAGAATTGTGTGTGTGCGCATGATGCGTGTGTATCTGCATGATGCAGTACAGTGTAAAAGCGAAAAGAATTGCGTGTGTGTGTGTGTGTGCTTGTCTGTCTGTGTGTGGGTGCGGGTTGCAGTAAAGTGAAAAATAAATTTTGTGAGTGTATGTGTGTGCGTGTATGTGTGTGCGTGTGTGTTTGTGTGTGCGCATAAGAAAAATTTTTTGTGTGTGCGTGTGTCTTTTTGCATGATGCATTCAAGTTTGAATTCGAAAACTGTGTGTGTGTGTGTGTGTGTGTGTGTGTCTGTATGATGCAATAAAATGTGAAAGCGCGCGCGTGTGTGTGTGTGTGTGTGTGTGTCCATATGTATGTGAGTATTGTGCGTTAAATGTTTGCGTAATGCATTAAATCGCCAATGGAAGAAGAGCAGTGTGTGTGTGTGTGTGTGTGTGTGTGTGTGTGTATATGTGTGTGTGCATGATGCAGTACAGTGTAAAAGTGAAAAGAATTGTGTGTGCATGCGTGTCTGTCTGTCTGTCTGTCTGTCTGTCTGTCTGTCTGGAGGACGTATTAAACTGTGAATGGGAAAAGAACTGTGTTTGTGTGATGCTGCAGTACAGTGTGAATGGGAAGCCCAGATCTCAGTCACAGATAATAAGCGCTGCTGTTTCTGTCATCAGGTCAGGTGTATGTGTGTGTGTGTTCTCTCTCCGCTCTGGCCTCTGCTTCACCTCGTCTGCTGGATGTTTGAAAGTCTTCAGACATGATTAAGAATGTGGGGGTTTTTAGGATCAGATCAGTGTTGGGATGTGGTCGCTGTAATGCCCTGTAGGACTGTGGCTTCTGCATATATATTTCAGAGCACTTTTTTTCTTCCATTTCCAGTGTGCAGATTCATCATGAGGACTGAGCAAAAGGGGAAATGAATACATTTGTATATTCAACAGTGAGTGTGTAGAAGAATAGCCATTTTCATAATATGTAAAACCATTTTGAAAACAATAAATCAATAATAATTGTTTCTGTCAAAACAATTAAGTTGATTTTAATATAGTTGTTTTAAATTGTAATTAAATTGTAAAAAATTAACTGGTAATGGAGATGAAATCATACAGGAACAATAATAATAATAATAATAATAATAATAATAATACAATAAAACATTATTATTATTATTATTATTATTATTATTATTATTATTATTTATTATTATTATTATTTATTTTAACAATAGTAATAGCAATAATCATCATCATCATAAAAATATTAATGATAATAATGATAATAATAATAATAAAAACAACAATAATAATAATAATAAAAATCCAATAATAGCAACAAATCTCTCTCTCTCTCTCTCTCTCTCTCTCTCTCTCTCTCTCTCTCTCTCTCTCTMTATATATATATATATATATATATATATATATATATATATATATACATATTTGTTTATATGTAGAAATAGAAATAATAATAATAAAAATGATAATAATAATTATATCAATAATAACAGTAATCCTAATAAAAACAAAACAACAACAATATGAATAATAGAAAATATTATTATTATTATTATTATTATTATTATTATTATTATTATTATTATTATTTTAACAATAGTAATAACAATAATAATAAAAATAACAGCCATAAATAACAAAAACAACAACAATAGTAATAGCAATTATTATTATTCTTATAATTTTTATTATTTTTATTTATATTATTATTATTATTATTATTATTATTATTATTATTATCATTACTATTATTATTATTTTCATTACTATTATTATTATTATTATTTATCATTATTATTTAAAACATATAAAATAATAATAATAACAACGGTATCAACAATAACAATAATCCTATCAACTACAAAACAACAACTATATGAATAATATGAATTATTATTATCATTATTATTATTATCATTATTATTATCATCATTATCATCATTATTATTATATTTTTTATTATTATTATTTTACAGTAGTAATAGTAATAATAATAGTAATAAAATATTATTATTATTATTATTATTATTATTATTATTATTAATAATAATATTAATAATAATAATAATAATAATAATAACAACAATAATAAATTTAATAAACCAAAATTAACGCGAAGTAAAGCTTTTGTAGTGGCCTTAAATCGAAACTCATCTTCAGATATTTAGCATTCATAACCCCCATAAGTTCACAATGCTATATGATACTGTGCATTATTATTCATATCTCCACTGCTAGGTCTCGGTCATTATACTTTGCATACGTTTCAGACACAGTCATAACTCATAATCTCTCCATCTCTGTCTCTGAGTATAATCTAAACACGGACGCTCGTTTACATCTGCTTTTATCATCCAGACACCGAAAGGATCTGCTTTTCTTGACTTTCTCTTAGCCTAAAGTTTGTTTTATATCCTATACATCCTTATATTGCATTTACTGACATGAACAAACAATGAACACTTCATTTATTACAGTATTTGATACAGTTGTTCTTTATAGTTCAGGTTGCTCTTGGTTCTTTAATAAATGCTTGGATGTTGATAATGCATTAGTAAATGTTGAACGAGGATTAATAAATGTATTGTTCATAATTCGTTCATGTTAGTAAATACAAAAACTAATGAATGATTATTTAAAGTGTGACCTGTACTTCTTTATAAGCTTATATTAATAATAGAGAAAAAACATTTGTTCATTTTGGCTAAACGGATGTTGCATGAACACAAGCACAACTTTATACCATGATAAAGGGACTTTTTGGCCAATATGTTTGAGCTGAAACTGCAGGTATGTGGGTGTTGATGGATTATTGACTGCAGTATCAGGGATTTTAGCGGACAGGTATGGAAATCCCCCTGTGACGTCTGCATTCCTCACACACAGTATCATTTCCCCCTCAGACTGTAATTAAACATTAATAATGCACATATCACAATGAACATTAAGCCGTGGCATTCTGTTAATTTTTCTCACAGTAATCTGATGACATTGCTTTTATGTGTTTGGTTGGCTTTTTATTTTTTCGCAACAAATTAGGGTAAAAAAACATTGTATGAGATCATATATTGTCTGATAAGAATGCTTGTAAATGGGAATTTTAAGGCTGTTAATAAAGCAATGGGTTAAAGTGTGTTGTACGGAAAAAAAAGAACAAAACTAAACTAAATTATAAAGTAAATAACAAAAACAAGACAAAACAGACAAACACATAAATAAATAAATAAATAAATAAATAAATAAATAAATAAATAAATAAATAAATAAATAAATAAATAAATAAATAAATAAACAAAACTAAACTAAATTATAAAATAAATAACAAAAACAAGACAAAACAGACAAACACATAAATAAATAAATAAATAAATAAATAAATAAATAAATAAATAAATAAATAAATAAATAAATAAATATAAAAACAAAACAAAAAAAATAAAAACAAAGCAGCAACAAAAAAACAAAGCCAAAATAAATATAAAAATAAAGTAAAGCAAAAAACTAAATTTAATTAAAGCAAAAATGAAAACAAATCAACAACAAAAACGTAACACAATAAATATAAGAATAAAATAAGACATAGAAATTAAATAAAATAAAACAACAGTAAAAACAAAACAACAACAAAAACAAAATAAAAAAACAAAACAATTATAAAATAAAATAAATAAAATAAAAACAAAACAGCAACAAAAAAGAAAAAAAATACAAAAATAGAATAAAGCAAAACAACATATATAAAAATAAAATAAAACAAAAAATAAAATAAAATAAAGCAAAAATAAAAACAAAACAACAAAAAACTAAATAAATATAAAAACAAAAACTAAAAACAAAGTTAAATAAATAAATAAAATAGTATTTCTAACTCAAATTTCCCCTTTAATTTAATGCTACTTGCCACTCCTTCTGTCTTTTCATTTGTTTCATGACTTTTTTCTTGTAGGGTATGAATAAAAAATAAATAAAATTGTTATAAATAAATGGAAATAAAAGTCACAGACACACACTTTTAGTTGAAAGTGAAATTAAGTATGATGTACAAGTTAGTCATATTTTAAAAAACAGTGGTTAGCACGGTCGCCTCACGGCAAGAAGGTCACTGGTTCGACCCTCATCTGGGTCAGTTGGCATTTCTGTGTGGAGTTTGCATGTTCTCCCCGTGTTGGCGTGGGTTTCCTCCGGGTGCTCCAGTTTCCCCCACAGTCCAAATGCATGCGCTATAGGGGAATTGAATAAGCTAAATAGGCCATAGTGTGTGTGAATGAGTGTGTATGGGTGTTTCCCAGTACTGGGTTGCTACTGGAAGTGCAACGGCTGTGTATAACAAATGCTGGAATAGTTGGCGGTTCATTCCGCTGTGGCGACCCCTGATTAATAAACGAACTAAGCAGAAGAAAAGTGAATGAATGTTATAAAATGTGTTTAAAAAAATCTTCTCTCCATTAAACAGAAATTAGGGAAATGTAATAGGACGGCTGTTAACTCTGACTGTGTTTATTTTTTTAGTTGAAATACTTTTCTGAAAATGTAGAACTCGGGACTACAATTCAGGGGGGTGGGGGGTACTAAGTAGATGGTGTAAAATAAATAATAGGACTCCTTCAGTAAGGCATGTCTCTTTTTTTTCTCATTCCCCCAAACTTTGATCTTCTAGTAATCATTTAGTCATTACCAGTCAGACTGACAGCTCCATCGCTCTCGCTTTTCTTTTTCTTCTTCTTTTTTTTTTTTTACCTCCTTCCCTCATCCAGATCCCGTTGGCCTATAATTTCATACTTCCAGGAGATTCTTTTCATCCCATGCACGGAAAATGATAAATGATTCTCGATCTCATTGAATTTGTAGAGCCGGGCAGCTCTATAAACAGTCGCCTCACAAGAGAAAACACACTGTGATTTATACCCAACATCACTTTCCCCCTCTGCTTTCCATCCGCACTTTATTTTCTCGCAGGCGACTCCAATTGTTGTAAATTTCTCCGGTGTCTTCAACAGGTAAGAGAGAGCTCAGCTGAAATATTCATTCATTCATGCATTCATGCGTTCATTCATTCATTCATTAATTCGTTCATTCATTCATTCATTAATTCATTAATTCATTCATGCATTCATTCATTCATTCATTCATTATTTAATTATTTTTCATTCATTCTTTTATTTCATTATTTTAATTTTATAATTTCTTCATTGTTTATCAATTTTATTATTTTATTCATTTATTTATTCACTCGTTCGTTGATTTACTCATTCATTCATTATTTATTAATTTAATTGTTTTATTTATTTATTTGTTTTCGCATTTTTATTCATTTATTTAGTTTATTTTTATATGTTCATTCCTTCATTGTTGATTTATTTTATTGTTTTGTTCATTCATTTATTTATTAATTATTAATCCATTAATTTATTTTTTCATTTTATTCATTCATTTTTATTATTTCATTTGTTCATTCATTTATTTATTCATTCTTTGTTTATTTATTTTATTATTTTATTCATTCATTTGTTCATTCATTTATTCATTTACTCATTCATTATTTATTTATTTATTTATTTATTTATTTTATTCATTCAGTCATTCATTTATTCATTATTAATTAGTTTTATACATTTTGAATTCATTCATTTGTTTTATTTTCATTTGTTTGTTCATTCATTTATAGTTTATTTATTTTATTTTATTCATCAATTTATTTAATCACTATCTATTTATTTTATAATTTTATTCATTCATTAATGCAATCACTCATTCACTCACTCATTCATTCAAAAATTCATTATTTATTTATTTTTATAATTTTATTTATTCATTCATTGTGTATTTGTTTATTTTGAAATGTTGTTCATTTATTAATTCATTCATTCATTTGTTCATTTATTAATTCATTTTATTATTTCATTTGTTCATTCATTCATTTTTTTTATTTATTTAATTGTTTCATTCATTCATTTATTCATTCATTCATTTACTCATTCATTTACTCATTCATTCTTCAGTTCATTATTTATTTAATGACTTCATATTTTTATTTATTCATTTATTTTATAAATTTATTCATTCATTCATTTATTCATTCATTATTTTATTATTTAAGTCAGTTTTTAATTTATAAGTTTAGTTTATCAAAGCTTACAACTTTTAAACGTGTTTCAAACAAAACAAAATGCTGTGCATCCAAAAATGTTAAAAAGCGTAAATCAGTAAATAATGCAAATGTAATAATGTAATTTACACTCGACATCACTCCCTCCACCCCCCCCCCCTACATCCCCCACCCCCCTCCGTTTTTCCCATCCGCAGTTTTTCACGCATTCGATCCCAATTGTTGTAAATTCCTCCGGTGTCATCGACAGGTAAGAGAGAGCTCGGCTGAAACGAAAATATTTTGCCAACTCATTGCGCTTTCTGCAATAGCGCCGGAAAAAAACAATTCATCTCATGAAAATAATGGCAAACTGGAAAGCACTGGGTTACTGAGACAGAAACGACTCAGACAGAAACCAAAAATTGGGCTCTCGGGTGGAGCCATCAAAGGGTCAATAGACGCAGTGGAAACCATTGTTGATCCTGGCAGCGGACAGGAGCAATGTCACTACAGGGGAGTCTTCCTTACTGAAGTGGATCAGCAGAGAATAAAACAAAACAGAATTGATAGCCTTTATGGCCCCCGCCGGAGCCACATTTTAATGCTGAGCGGCGTTTTGATGACAGAACCGAGCGAGAAAAGGCGGCGGCGTTCTGTAGGTCAGCGCTAAATGATTGCACACTCGCTCCTCATTTAGATTTCATCCGTCTGTTATTCCGCTCGGATAAATATTTGGGGATATTTCGCCGCCGGTGATTCGCCAGGTGTCTCGTTAACATATTAGATGCCACTAATCCGTTAGCGTTATTAATGGGAGAGAGTTCATAACACATCGTTCTTGCTGCTGAGAGCACGATTTTTATTTTCATCTTGAATCAAAGGGGAAATGTGTGCTATTTTATTTATTTATTTATTTTATTTTATTTTTTTTACCGAATTGATGGTGGTTTTTGTGCATGCCTAGACTACAGCTTTGAGGAGTTTATTTATTTATTATTAATTTTATTTAATTTTTTTTTTGTTTGTTCGTAAATTAATTCACTGTTTATTTGTTACTATTTTGTTCATTCATTTATTCATACATTTATTCATTCATTCATGTTTTTTTTTATTTTTTTCCATTCTTTTTTCATTTGTTCATTCATTCGTTTATTCATTGTGCATTTGTTTTTTTAATTTTATTCATTCATTTATTCATTATTCCATTTGTTCATTCATTCAAATTTTTTAATATATTCATTTATTCATTCAATCATTCACTCATTCATTCTTCAATTATTTATTTATTTATTTAATTATTTTATTCAATAATTAATTTATTCATTTTTTATTTATTTTCATTTTTTCTATTCATTTATTCATTCATTTATTTATTATTTGTTATAATTTTATTAATTTATGATTTGTCTATCAAAGCTTATTTAACTTTAAAAATGTGTTTGACCAATTTAAAGCGTAAATGAGTAGAGAATGCAAAAAAAAAAAAAAAAAAACTAGAAAACGCTGTGATTTACACCAGACATCATGCGTCAAGTGTGAACGCAGCATAAAGACGCATTATGCAGTCTCTGCCACCTCTGCTCAGAATGACAGGCTGATGGCCACCGATGCACTGAGTCTCCAAAATTATAAATATTTAAAATAGGCACTATCCTTATAAATAAACATTCTAAACAACTACATTCTCACCTACAAAGCCTCAAAGGTACATTATGTTGTCCAACAGCTGCAATATTTGTCAAACTGTAGTGAGTTTATAGCTGTAGCTCAATGTGGGTGGACTAATACACAAGGGTGAAGAGGCTGTACAGGTGCTGATATTGCGGAATATCACAAGTGTTACGATTTAAATAAATTGTCTAAGGAGAATAAACGCAACACTTATAATATTAAATTAGTACTGAGTAGATGGATGGAAATATACCAGGACACAAACTTTACAATTAATCCGTTTATTCCTCTTACGAGGAGAAGAAAGATGAAGCCAAGAAAAGAGAGGCTTACATGTGTGCGCTTTGTACAATGTATATATATATATATATATATATATATATATATATATATATATATATATATATATATATATATATATATATATATAATTTTAAAAAAAAGAAATACAATCAAAAAGTTTCAGGGGAAAAGCAACTAGAGTGGCGCCAAAGCAAAGAACTAAACAAAACCAAACGCCACCTAAACTAGAACACTAAAACTAGAACAGTTTTTGAAATCCCGCTCAAAACTTACTAATAAAAATCTAAATGTTTTGCGATGCCAATAACATAAACTCCCTGAAATAATAAGCAAACATACAAAATGCAGCACTCACCTAGTGTTTCTGAACATTGAAGTTACCTACGGGCAAAATGTATGTCGCGCGACTTAGTAAACTATTCCCTTTTACCCAAAAAGGAATGATAAACTCTTTAACTATGACTTACATTGATGTACAGTTATTCAGAAACACAGAACAAAGCATACAGTATGAACAGAAGCGAGCGAACACAAACCAACACACACACACACAGCACTCTGTAAAACAAGACGTGCCGGTCGAATTTAAAGTCCGGGGAACAAAGTCCTATTGGTCCCAAGGAAATGCCCTAATGAGGAGTGACAGGCTCAGGATCCAATCAGCAGGTACCTAGTAGAGAAAAAATATCGTAACAAAAGGTGATAGGGCGAGACAATGAGCGAATGACAGACAACGAGATGCGATGGGAGGCAAGCAAAACAGAGAGGGAGAAGGCACAAAAATACAAACTCTTACAGACCGTGACAACAAGGCTATCACCAATCAGATTCGAGTACCAGACAGAACTGTTGTACGAAATAAAATACAACACTATATCATCCTTTTGTGCTTTATTTTAAATCCTACGAAGTGCAGTCTTCCAAACAGGAAGCAAGATATCTAAAATCAACATAATCAAAGTGTGAAATTCAATTCGAAAACACTATATCACACATTTAGCTGTATTCCTAAACCTACAACATGCAGTCAAGGTTTCTTCCAAAAGCATAATTATCCATTCGCCAGTTTCTCGACAGCTCCGCCTGCAGCTCCATTGTGTTTTTATTAAAAGTGATGATTTTCCCCTGGACAGCAGTCAGAGTTGATCGCCGCTGATCAAACCCCACCCGCCTTCATTAGCCGGACAGCTTTGATTTATGCTCTGAAACGCGTGACCTTTGACCCCGGTCTCTGGTGACCCCTGAACCCCGTCCCGAACACTTACCGCCGCTCCTCTAAAATCATCTGCGCCTGTTTGTTTTTCTCTGCAGCCGCTTTAGCTTAGCAAAATATTTTCCGCGGCTTGTTAAAAAACGCTATCTGTGTGGATGCGGCGAGGTGCGGCCTGGGGGTCCCGCGTGTAAACATAAACACTGGCCCTCGGCTGTTTGGTCAAGACCGGGCCGTTTTTGAGTGAGGAGGAAACTCTGGGCCCTCGTGAAGACTGACGTGTAAATATTGGCACAGCTCGACGGCACCCCTGAGTCTCAGCAGAGCTTTCAGGCTGAAATCTGGACGAGTTTTTATTTTATTTTAGGAAAGTCGGAGTAAAGCATTGGTAACATTGGAGAAGCTTCTGATCAGATGTTTTTATAAGAAAAAAAATCCATCTAGGATGGATGGATGGATGAATGAGTTAATTGGTCAATCAGACAATTAATCAATAGTCTATCAATTACCAAATCAAGCAATGAATCAGTCAATGGACCAATCAATCAATTAATAACTGAGTTGCTCAATCAGACAATCAACCAATAGTCAATTAATCACAATCAACCAATGAATCGGTCAATCAATCGATAAATAAGTCAGTCAGTCAGTCATTGGATCAATCAATTAATCAGTCAGTCAATGGATTAATAAATTGATCAATCAATTAATAAGTCAATCGTTCAGCCACTGAATCAATCAATTAGTGAATCTGTCAATCAGTCAGTCAATCAAAAGTCAATCCATCAATCAAAAAATTAATTAGTCAATGGATCAATCATTCAATCAGTCAGTCTATGAATCAGTCAAATAATGAATCAGTCAATGAATCAATCATTAAACAAGTCAATCATTCAGTCAAGGGATCATTGAATCAATGAATAACTTAATCAAATCAATCAATAGTTGAATCGATCAATCAGTCAATCAATCACTGAATCCAACAGTGATTGAGTCAAAGGAATAAAGCGATCAATCAATCATTAAATAAGTCAATCATTCAGTTAATGGATCAATAAATTAATGAATGACTCAATCAGTTAATCAATCATTGGTTGAATTGGTCAATCAATAGTCAATCAATTACTAAATCTGACAATGAATGGGTCAATGGATCAATCCATCAATTAAAAGCTGGATTGGTCAATCAGACAATCAATCAATAGTCAATCAGTCACAATCAACCAATGAATCAGTCAATAGATCAATCAATCAAATGAATCAATCAATTGAATAATTGCTGAATCTGTCAATCAATCAATCAATCAATCAATAATTTTCTTTTTTTTTCGGCTTAGTCCCTTTATTATTAATTGCGACAGTGGAATTAACCGGCAACTTATCCAGCATATGTTTAATGCAGCGGATGCCCTTCTAGCTGCAACCCATCACTGGGAAACAACCATACACACTCATTCACACTCATTCACACTTATACACTACGGACAATTTAGCCTACCCAATTCACCTGTACAACATATTTTGAGTGTGGGGACTGTTTAAACTATTCTCCAAACAGAAAATGCCAGCTGACGTAGCCGATGCTCAAACCAGCGACCTTCATGCTGTGAGGCTACATCGCTACCCACTGCGCCTCCGCGCCGCCCAATCAATCAATCAATCAACCAATCAATCAATCAGGATTTAATCAATCAGTCTATCAAACAAACAATGCTTAGTCAATGGATCAATCAATCATTCTAGCCTGTTTTTAACAAGGGTCCACACTCTTGTAAATATTTAAACAGCCTCGATGTTTGTTTGTTTGTTCGCTTTTCACATGTTTACAGTTATTTTTTATAGCGACCAATGAAATCGCACATTCAAATGATTTAGTCAATAATTCAAAAAGTTACAAATTTCCTTGAAAATTCCATGAGATTAAGGTCCTAATCGAACTAAAGAGAAATCGAATTAACATGTAAATGTGGAGTATGCAAATTGAAGTGCAGTAAAGACATGTAAACGCCTGAATCAAACTATTACCGTCATGTAAGACTTTTTGCCGCATTTTGTGACAGGATAGTTCACTTACACACACACACACGGCTGATTGACACTCTCTGCACCTACCGAGTGGAGACCAGAGACACCTGCATCGTAAAAAACAGGGTTTTTTTTCTTCCATTCAACATGCGGTATAAACTTCCAATTAAACTACACTCTTCCCGCAGTTCATAGTTGCATCCAATATCTCGTTTGTCACGGGGGGCATGCATGAAATGTTCCCGAATGAAAGTGCCAAACTGCAGTTAAAGTCGACAAATTAAAAATGAAATACCTGAAATTACACGAAACTCCAGCCTGATCTCACGAGGAAACGTAAATATTTTACGTTTTGTCAGTTTAGTGGCTAATTCGTATAAATTTGTACGATTTTTAAAGAGGCTGCGTGTCACCTAACCCCACCCCTAAGCCCAACCGTCATTGGGTAATGAGCAAATCGTACTAAATTGTACAAATTAGATCGTATGAATTTACGAATTAGCCCCTAAATCAAAAATTTACGAATTGTCATGAGATTAAATTGGAAACTCCGGAGGAAATGTGGATAGCATGATTACGCAATGACGTTAATCGAATTATGTGCTATAACATGTAAAACGGGATCATGAAAGGAACGTTCAGAAAGCAACTCATGTAAACACCTTAATCTTATTATTATTGTCTTAATTAGATTAAGGCAAAAAATTTGATTACTGATGTCCATGTAAACGTAGTCATTGTGAATTTGCTAAAAAAATTAATAATCATGACCGTTTTAGAAAATAGCAATTCCAAACAGACATAAGAGACTCTATATCGAAGATTTTCCGTTTGTATATATATATATATATAGTATATTTTTCCTTCGGTTATATTTGTAAAATGAAAGGTCTGTGGGGTTAAGCAGTGTTGATGTTTGTGTTTTCTTTTGGGGAACATTGCTCGCTTCCTCCTGAGCGTTGACTTTAATGAAGTGTCGGTGTTGAGGACGCAGCGAGCCTGGAAATCGAGACGGCTCATTTTAACTCCGTCAGTGAGGCTCATAGTTACAATGATACAAAGCAGTGACATTTAATCTTGTTCCCCTGATGTGAAAGAAGTGCAGAGGTCGTGACCCGTGCATGTGATCTGACGAAACAGATCGAATACAATCAGTGAGAATAATAAATAGTTCATTCTTCTTCATCTTTGTGTAAAATTATTTGTACTTTGTGCTCTTTTTAATACCTTCATTGCACTTGTTAGGCCTCATTCGTTTTGTGATTAAAAAAAATAAATAAATTATATTCACACACACACACATGCGCTACCAAACACATGCGCTACAGTAGAATTGGATGAACTAAATTGTCTGTAGTGTATGAGTGTGTGTGTGTGAATGAGTGTCTACGGGTGTTTCCCAATACTGGGCTGTGTCTGGTAGGGCATCTGCTGTGTACAACATATGATAGAATAGCTGGTGGTTAAATTCCACCGTAGCGACCTCTGACATAAATATTAAGCCGAATAAAAAGTAATGAATGAATATATACTGTACTTTTAAGTGCTGGTAAACAATTCATGGAAAATAAATAGTCCAAAATAAATAATACATATAAATGTGTGTTTTGTAAATATTTATTATGTGTATATATAAATACTAGCATTCATGTTTAAGATTTAATTATATTTATATATACAGTTGAAGTCAGAATTATTAGCCCTCCTTTGAACTTTTTTTCTTTTTTAATATTTTCCAAATGATGTTCAGGAGAGCAAGGAAATTTTCACAGTATGTCTAATAATATTTTTTCTTCTGGAGAAATTCCTTTTTTTTCATTTCGGCTAGAATAAAAGCCGTTCTAAATTTTTTAAACACCATTTTAAGGTCAATATTATTAGCCCCTTTAAGCTATATTTTTTCAGTAGTCTACAGAACATCATTATACAATAACTTGCCTAATTAACCTAGTTAAGCCCTTAAATGTCACTTTAAGCTGTATAGAAGTGTCTTGAAGAATATCTTAAAATAAATCAGTTATTAGAGATGAGTTAAAACTGTTCTGTTTACAAATGTGTTGAAATAAATCCGCTCCCTGTTAAACAGAAGTTAGGGGAACAAATGAACGGGGGGATAATAATTCAGGGGGCTAATGATTCTGACTACAACTGTATATATGTGTATATGATACAAGTTACATATAAATTTAAGTATGCCACAAAATTGTTTTGTATAGTTTTGTTTTTATGTTTGTGTGTGTATCTCATAAATACAAAATAACTAGTAAAATACACACGTCAAAACAAACTTTTTAAATCCAATGTGATTAATTGCAATACATTTTTGCACTTTTTTTCATTTGTAATTTTCTTGTAATTTTTAAATATTTAATAATTAAATATTATTTATATTTAGATTTCATTATTATAAATATGATTTTTGTTGCTTGCCTTTTTGGGCACTTTATTATTTCTTCATTCTAGTTAAATTTTCCCTCTAAATTTATGTAAAACTAAAAAAATAATAATAATAACCTGAGTAATGCTTTGAGAAATACCAAATTATATTTAATCAATTATGTTGGAAATTCATATTTGTTTCAATAATCGATCACATTTTTACGAAATAGTCAAATGGAAAAGGAAGTTCTGAAAGTATTTCTTTCTAGAAAAAGTAATTAAAAAAATTACAATTTACTTACACAAAACTGTATTCTTTATATTATTATTATTAATATTAATATTATTTCCAACATAACGGATTAACTCGAAATATGCATTTCCCAAAAATTACTTTAAGTTTTACATGAATGCAGAGGGGAAATTAGTGCCAAAAGTTTTTTGAATAATGGAGAAAAAGGCCCCAAAAGGCAAGAAAAGAAACATATTTTAATAATTTATATTTATAATAGTAAAATATATTTATAAATATTATGCATTTTCAAAAAGGCAAGAGAAAAATAAATAAAATAATCTATATATGCATATATTCTGAAAGTATTTCCATCTAGAAAAAAGTTATAAAATTTATAATTTACTTAAAAAAACTATTTATTCTTCTTCTTCTTATTATTATTCTCACAATCATTAGCATTATTACTATCGACAATGATTTTATAAATACATGCCATTTCTGACAGACTTATTTTATTTATTAGTTTATTTATTTTTTGCATTGATACAGTACACAGACATATCCTTTTAAAGTTTTTTTTTTTCTTTGGCAGTGTTTAAACATGTACTGTATGAGAGCAAACATGCTAAAAGAGGTGGCAAAAAGAAAATCTCTGAAACATTTGCCTGTAATAACATTTTGCCAGCCTCTCATTTTCAAGGATATATTTTTTTCCTGGTCCTAATGTGGGCTCGGGGAGGATGCATTGCGCTGTGGGGTGCTGGAAAAACACTTGCTGTTCTGGGCGCGATTCTGGGTTCCTGAGCAAGCATTGCAAAAAAACAGCATCAGCTCAACTGGAGCCAGCTGTCGGGATTTTTATTTAGCCTAGGAATACTCGGAAAGAGAAATGAAACGAAATTCTCCAAAAATACACATCCTTTCTGAATTTACTTTTACTACTGCACGAAAATAAAAGTCTTCCACAATTGCAATCTCGTAGACGACATCCTAAATCATTTTAAGTAGCCTGAAGTGACCTTTCCTTGAATAATTCTCTTAATGGACCTCTAGCCTATGTCTAAAACATGAGTTCATTAAAAGTTTTTTCAGTTTGATTTAGGATCAGTGTGTGTCTGTGGTTGCGGAAGACTTACGGCATCGAGAGGTTACCATAACAGAACCTTTTCAAAAGCGGGACGTTGAGATTTGTCTGCGTTCTCTAAATGAAGTACCTGAACGTTTGCATGACGTTACACTTGTAAAGATGGTAAAACCATCACTGGAGAATGTAGTCTGGATATTCAGCGTATCAACGATGAAGATTTGAGCGCGAGTAGGGAAAGAAAAAGGGCACTGAAAAAACTGACTTACATGCTCTATCTGTTTATTCTTTCAAGTTGTAAATAAAACTATTACTATTGAAATAAAGTTAGAAAATATGATTGTTTACTAACATTTCAGCATTTCACTGACACATAATATTGAACTTACATCCCAAAATACTGGCTTTGCATCTCAAAATACTGACTTTACATCTGGCAATACTGACTCAAATTTTTATTTATTTTTTTTATATCTGGCGATACTGGCAATAAATCCCAAAATACTGGCTTTGCATCTCAAAACGCTGACTTAAATTTCAAAATACTGGCTTTGCATCTCAAAATGCTGACTTAAATTTCAAAATACTGGCTTTGCATCTCAAAATGCTGACTTAAATTGCAAAATACTGGCTTTGCATCTCAAAATACTTACTTTGCATCTCAAAATACTGGCTTTGCATCTCAAAATACTTACTTTGCATCTCAAAATGCTGACTTTGCATCCCAAAATACTTACTTAAATCCCAAAAAAATTACTTTGCATCTCAAAATACTGGCTTTGCATCTCAAAATGCTGACTTAAATTTCAAAATACTGACTTTGCATCTCAAAATGCTGACTTAAATTGCAGAATACTGGCTTTGCATCTCAAAATACTTACTTTGCATCTCAAAGTACTGACTTTGCATCCTAAAATACTGACTTTGCATCTCAAAATACTGACTTAAATCCCAAAAAACGACTTTGCATCTCAAAATACTGGCTTTGCATCCTAAAATACTGGCTTTGCATCTCAAAATGCTGACTTAAATTGCAAAATACTGGCTTTGCATCTTAAAATACTTACTTTGCATCTCAAAATACTTACTTTGCATCTCAAAATGCTGACTTTGCATCCCAAAATACTTACTTAAATCCCCAAAAAAAACGACTTTGCATCCCAAAATACTCACTTAAATCCCAAAAAACGACTTTGCTTCTCAAAATACTAGCTTTCCATCCTAAAATACTGCCTTTGTATCTCAAAATACTGACTTTGCATCTCAAAGTACTAACTTTACATCTCACAGTACTTAACATCTTCAAGTACTGATTTTACATCTCGCAATACTGACATTACATCTGAAAATACAGACTTTACATCTCAAAATACTGACTTTACGTCAGAAAATACTGATATTATGTCTCAAAATACTAACTTTACGTCCCAAAATACTTGTATTACATCTGCAATACTCACTTTACTTCCCAAAATACTGACTTTACATCTCAGAATACAGACTTAGCATCTGTAAATACTGATTTTACATCAGGTAATACTGACTTTACATCTTAAAATACTGATGTTACGTCTGCAATACTAACTTTTCATCCTGCAATACTTTATTTACTTCCCAAAATACTGACTTTACATCTTAGAATACTGACTTGACATTTGTAAATACTGATTTGACATCTCACAATACTGTCTTTACATCTGGTAATGAGGACTTTACATCTCAAAATACTGACTTTACTTCCCAAAATACTGATATTACATCTGAAAAAATGGGTGTTATATCTGGATATTGACTTTAAATCTCTAAATATTGAGTTTACATCTGGCAATACTGACTTTACGTCTTCACATTCTGACGTAAGATCTTAAAGCGATGTTTTTACATCTGCAATAATGACTTTACATGGCAAAATACTGACTTTACATCTCAAAATACTGACTTTACATCTCAAAATACAGACTTTACATCTCAAAATACAGACTTTACATCTCAAAATACTGACTTTACATCTCAAAATACAGACTTTACATCTCAAAATACTGACTTTACATCTCAAAATACAGACTTTACATCTCAAAATACAGACTTTACATCTCAAAATACAGACTTTACATCTCAAAATACAGACTTTACATCTCAAAATACAGACTTTAAATCTCAAAACACTGACTTTACATCTCAAAACACTGACTTTACATCTCAAAATACAGACTTTACATGTCAAAATACAGACTTTACATCTCAAAATACAGACTTTACATCTCAAAATACAGACTTTACATCTTAAAACACTGACTTTACATCTCAAAATATAGACTTTACATCTCAAAATACAGACTTTACATCTCAAAATACAGACTTTACATCTCAAAATACAGACTTTAAATCTCAAAATACAGACTTTACATCTCAAAACACTGACTTTACATCTCAAAATACAGACTTTAAGTCTTGCAGTTCTGACTTTACATCTCACAATTATTAGTTTATATTAGACAGACAGACAGACAGACATACAGTAACAGACAGAATACACATTAAGGTTACATTAAGGCTAACATAATTCTTCTTATTCTCCCCAATGTGAACAGGCCTTAAAACTGCCACTTTACACTCCACATATACAGTATGCTACAAAAAAAAAAGCTTTCTTGGTAAAAAGGTTTCTACTTGATCTTTTTTTTCTCTCTCCCCACAGTGTACAGTTTTGCATACTTTTACGAGGGATTTGTTATTTCGCTAAATCCACTGTGTATAATCTCGCTGATTGGTTTACTAAATTGTGGGACCGAAATCCTCCAGCGCGCCAAAAAATTCCCAATCCTTTCTCCTTCAGAGAACCACTAATACCTCATTGAAAACGGCACATGCAATCAATCACACAGTGTTCAACTAGAGCACTAGATCAGGTATCAGGTGATGCCTTGGCTATTTCTGCAACCCGGGAGGCAAAATAAAGACCCGGAGACCTGAATGTTTGAGGATATTTAGGATTTTTGGAGTTTTATTGTAAACATTTACATTTCCTTATGCATAACTACTTCCAAAAACCATAAATGAGCTGCAGCGGTGCCCGAAATTCAGTCTCTAGCGCTACCTAATTTAACGGAGATGCTCGGTCCATTGGTGTTAACCCAGGTAAGCATGACTTTTTTTTTTTTTTTTTTTTTTTTTTTTAGGCTTTAGCAGAAATTAGAAAAAAATAAAGTATTACAGTAAATCTAATAAATGGAAGGAAGGTAAGTTGTGGTTGGGAGTGGAGTCCAGGTTGCCGTCCAGCCAGGTCAGATTTCACCACCACAGACTTGTTATCCTACGGCGCGTCTGAATGTGCCTACTAGACCAGACATTTGTTCTTTCTTATTTTCACAGCATTTGCAGAAACCTTTAACCATTTGTCAAGGGGAAAATATATTAAACCTGTCATGTGCTGACTTAATGAAGATGCGAAAAATGAGAAAGTAAATGCGAACATGCTTTTTTATGCTTCTAAAATGCATTTGTTATGAAATGTGTGTGTTTTGTGATGCGTGTGCACCGTGTTAAAGAATGTTTGCTGAATGTGCTTGCCAAAGTGAAAGACCGCAGGCAGACGAGTGATGGGAAGCACAAACGTTTAGGCCTGTTTTCTGGTGGTTTTTAAAGTCTAGGCCCAGTTCAGTGCGTAATGGACTGAATTAGTAGCTCTTGTGTTTTCCTGCACGGTTGCTTGATATGTAGATGTGCGTTTAAGGAATGAAATTCATTTTTTAATTTGAAATGAGGTTCAATGAGAATTCAGCATCGAATAGAATTGCAGTTTAATGACATTTTTGTGTGTCTGTGTTGATATGTGGTTCACGGGGACTCAAAGTTGTATAATGACGGGAATAACTTGGTTGTACTTTATAGAGTCGGGTTTAGGGGTAGAGCTACTGTATATGACAAGCGTTTTTTTTTTTTTTTTCACAGTGTAAAATACATTGTCTATGGAGTGTCTTTGTAAACTGTGTATATACAGGTATATGTGGTTTATAGGGACACAACGTTATATAATTACATGGGGATGACTTGGTTGTACTCTTTAAAAGAAGTGGTTTACAGGGTCACACCTTATGTCCCTGTAATTCAAAATATTTCAAAATTATACTTAACAAGGTCTTTTGGAATGAAAAAAATGCCACTGGTTTTACTGTGAGAGCTGGGTTTAGTGGTAGAACTACTGTATATAGGTAACATTTTTTTATAGTGTAAAATACATTATGCCTATGGAGTGTCCCTGTAAACTATGTTTATATCGTAATATGTGGTTTACAGGGACACAAAGTTGTATAATGACATGGGTATGACTTGGTTGTACTCTAAAAAAGTGGCTTACAGGGTCACACTTCGTGTCCCTGTAATTCAAAATGTTTCAAAATCATACTTAACAAGGTGTTTTGAAATTAAACGAATGCCACTGGTTTACTATAAGAGTTTTGGGGTAGCGCTATATAAGAAGTGTTTTTTATTCATTCATTCATTCATTCATTCATTTTTGGCTTAGTCCCTTTATTAATCAAGTGTTGCCACAGCTGAATGAACCGCAAACTTATCCAGCATATGTTTTATGCAGCTGATGCCCTTTCAGCCAAAACCCAACACTGGGAAACAGAGGTATTTTTTATAGTGTAAAATAAATTATGCCTATGGAGTGTCCCTGTAAACTGTGTATACCAGAATATGGGGTTTACAGGGACACAAAGTTGTATAATGACATGAGTATGACTTGGTTGAACTCTAAAAGAGTGGTTTACAGGGTCACACCTTGTGTCCCTGTAATTCAAAATGTTTTAAAATCATACTTAACAAGGTGCTTTGCAATAAAAAAAATACATGCCACTGGTTTTACTGTGAGAGTTAGGTTTAGGGGTAGAGCTACTGTATATAAGAAGCATTTTTTTATAGTGTAAAATAAATTATGCCTATGGGGTGTCCCTGTAAACTGTGTATACCGGAATATGGGGTTTACAGGGGCACAAAGTTGTCTAATGACATGAGTACGACTTGGTTGTACTCTATAAAAGTGGTTTACAGGGTCACAACTCATGTCCCTGTAATTTAAAATGTTTAAAAATCATACTTACAAGGTCTTTTGAAATAAAAAATGCCACAGGTTTCTTTTGAGAGTTGGGGTTAGGGGTAGAGCTACTGTATAAAAAAAGCATTTTTTTATAGTGTAAAATACATTATGCCAATGGAGTGTCCCTGTAAACTGTGTATACTGGTGTATGTGGTTTATAGGGACACAAAGTTGTCAACCATGTATTGAGCATGTTTGTTAGGATGAAAGCGGAGGCGTTGAAGATGAACCCAAAGACTCTTGATAATCTCTGGAAGTCCTGCAAGAACGCTTTCTTCGCCATTCCAGATGACTTTATTAATGAGTTATTTGAGTCATGTCAGAGATGTATGGATGCAGTCCTCCAAGCTCATGATGGAGTCAGACACAATATTCATTCTGTCTCCACTGCAGCAGGACTTTATATTCTATACTGGACATTACTTCTGTTCAGTGATGAGACTTTTTGTCTAAGCAGAGTCAGACCTTACTGTCCTAATCAAATCAGTCAAACTCAAGGCATGATCATTGTTTATTTTGGTAAAATAACTGTAATCTAGAGGCCTTTGCCTTTCATATAAGCCACTTCTAATACCAAATGATCTATTAGAAGTCCAGTTATTATTTGCTGTTCCTAAAACTTGGATAGGCGACAAGACTTTTGTCAGGTAGTGTATATGAAGAGCTTTAGCACGTGTTCACAAGACAATTCTTCACCAGACGGATCCTGAAGGCCAGTTTCTGTCTGCTAAAATGACTAATGTTAGGCTCTTCAGATGTTTCACATTTCCCTCTCTGATTGAAGTGTAATGTTCAATGTCCACAAAAGTGTGCTCCAATCCCCCATTATTATCTAAACAAGCGTAAATGATGGCCATTAGCCTGTGGAAAAGACTCTTTCTCATCTTCCTCCATCGACGGGAATCCTTTCTGGGCTTTGCCTCCTGTACAATGTCTTGCAAGCCTGTGTCAACTCTCTCTCTCTCTCTCTGTGTGTGTGTGTGTGTGTGTGTGTGTGTGTGTGTGTGTGTGTGTGTGTGTGTGTGTGCCAGGTTGTTGAAGCGTGACTCAACAAGGGTTTACTAAATATTTCCATGAAAAGCATTATAAAATAAACCAGTAGCAGCGCTGGAGAAGACTTTCATGCATGCGGAGGCTAACAGGGGAATGCAGTAATGCGACGTTAAATATTTATGTCCCCCACAAAACTGACCAATGGCTTCTGATCCTGAGAGAGGGAGAGTGTGTGAAAGAGAATAAATAAACACTTGCTTTATGAGGAGCACTTTTAACCTGTGTATTTACTATACAGAACAATGTATGCATACAGAAAGCTCACTACATATATACACACTGGGGTGTTTTGGGGGCCTGAAAATCAAAGTGCAACTTTTTAAAAAACTACTGTGTATCATTGTAGACTGTGTGTAAACTTCAAAGTAAATTGCGACATGTTAAGTGTTACAATTAGCATGATGGAATACTTGGCAACTACAATTACGAACACAACTAGCTAATTTAAAGCAACTCTTTTCAAAGTCGCCAAAAAAAAATTTTGAATGCAAATTAGGTGCTTTTCCATTATTAGAGGGGCTAACTATAGTATTGGTTACCTAGCAACCAATAGTAAACAAGGCAAGCATAGTAGAGAAAGCTGATTGGTCTATAACATTCGCTACATCTTCTCTCCAATTCCAAAACCACATCAAACTTTTTGGCGAATTAAGGGATTTGACACTTCAGTTAGTCTATTATTTATTATTCCATTACTAAGGGATTTCAATAATTTTCTTATTTAAAGCTCGACTCTTCTGTAGTTGCAGAAGTTTACAGAAGAGCTTTGTGTTTACTAAGCCCGACAAAAAATTTGAAGTTTAAAGAGGATAATGATTGTAACTCTTTGGTCATTTTTGAGCGAGATGCTAATGGTCTAATCCAGTTCAATGATCTATGCTAAGCTAAGCTAAAAGTGTTCCCGCCAGACCCAGAAACCGGCTGAATGGAATCCAAAATGATAAAACTCGGTTCTTGAAGAGCTGTAAAATGAGCCTTAAAAAATCTAATTCATCAGAATCATCCCATAAAATTCATTAATTAATAAATTAATTAATAAATTATATATATATATATATATATATATATATATATATATATATATATATATATATATATTTATATATATATATATATATACAAAATAAAATAATAATTTTAATTTAAGCAGCTGTTATTTTATTATTTCTTTACAAACCTCACTAGCCGAATTTCTATCCTAACATAAAGCAAATATTTTTAAAGTTTCAAAAAAAGAAATAAATAACAAATCTTGAATGCTAATTTGGTTCGTTTTCTATCAAAACAGTTGTTGGAGGGGCTGACTTATTGTATTGGTAACCTAGCAACCAATAGTAAACGAGGCAAGAATAATGGAGACAGCCGATTTGTCATGTGCATGTAACATTCGTTAAATCAGAGTCCATTCTGCCAATTCGTTTTCCTCTATCCAAGTCCAAAACCACCTCAAACTTTTTTGCGAATTTGATTTTTCTAAAAAAAAAAAAAAAACAATTGGCACTTCCATAAGTCCATTATTATTATTATATCATTACTAGGGTCTTTCAATAATTATAAAAATAATTACTATTCAAAGCTTCACTTTTCTGTGGTAACATCATGTAATAAGACCGACGGAAAAATGAAAAGTAAAAAAAAAAAAATTATTGTAACTCTTTGGTCATTTTTAAGCGAGATGCTAATGGTCTAATCCGGTTCAATGATTTATGCTAAGCTAAGCTAAAAGTGCTCCCGCCAGACCCGGAAATCGGGTGAATGGATTGCAAAATGATAAAAACTCAACTGTTTAACGTTGGTTTAACGTTATTTAAAAAAAAAATCCATTAGAATCATCTCACAAAAATATATATATTTACTAATTAAAATGGATCTACAGTAATTTTTAAATTGCAAAAAAAAATAAATAAATTAAATGTATTAATCTTGAATGCTAAATTGGTGTGTTTCCATCAAAACAGTTGTTGGAGGGACTGACTGTAGTGTATTGGTAACCTAGCAACCAATAGTAAACAAGGCAAGAATAATAGAGACGGCTGATTGGTGACCTGGGTGTATTGTTCTGTACCTCAGAGTTTATTCTGCAAATCCGTTTGCTTCTCTTCTAGTCCAAAACCACCTCAAACTTTTTTTGCAAATTAAAGGATTTTTAATAAAAAAAAGCCACTTCCATTGCTCCATTATTATTATTCCATTACTAAGAGCTTTCAATAATTTTCCTATTCAAAGCTTTTTTTCTGTTACATGATATGTACTAAGACCGACAAAGACAAGAGTCGCTTTTTTCCAGGAATATTAATGTAGCTCTTTGATCATTTTAGAGCAAGATGCTAATGGTCTAATCCGATTCAATGATCTATGCTAAGCTAAGCTAAAACTGTTTTCACCAGACCCAGAAACCAGTTGAATGATTTCCAAAATGATAAAACTCAACCATTTAACTTTAGGAGAGCTGTAAAATGACCTTTTTAAAAAACAAATAAATAAATAATAATAATGTTCCATTAAGTACTGCATGTATATTCAATACATTTTGAACTTGACTATTTGTTTTCCATATTCTGTTCGAAAGGTTTAAGTAATTTAGTTCATTTATTTATTTATTTATTTATTTATTTATCTTTTTATCTATTTATTTATTCGTCATTAAATTATTAGTGCAACATCGACAAACACTTCAATATGCAAACTATTAAGCACAAATATAGGGGAAAGTCCATATTTAAGTATTGTTTTTTAGCAGAAATCTGCCTTTCACATCATCCGTCATCACTCCAGTGTTCATCTATAGAGCTTTTCTCTTTCATCACTCAGAAATCATCCCACAAAACCATATAATTACAGATTAAAATGGATCTGGTGTAAGCAGCTGTTATCACTGAATGGCCGAATCAGACAGTAGTTTGCCGTTTCTCAAGAGCGCTCCATGTTTACATGTGTTTGGTAAATTAGAGGTGGCATTAGCGATAAGCGTAAGCTGTGTGTCTAACACACAAAGCATAATTAAAGACTCGCTCACATGGGCTAATGTCTAGGCTTGTTTTATTTCATCTTTTTTTTCCTTCTTCATGCAACTAAATTCAGGTCACCAAACACAAACTTCCAGCAACAAGCACAAACAGGTGAAGGGAAAGTTTTGTGGAAGAAGGAACGTCCATGTAAAAAAGCGCTGGAAAAAATCAGCGGCGTGTTTTGAAAGTCATTTATGGGAATCCCCCAAATTGCTCCTAATAGCTGTGTCTGCAGTGAAGCTGTCATGCTCTGGCTCCATATCTGAGTCCTGGAGAACCGGCCGCGGCCTGCCTGACAAATCACTGTCAATTGAATGCCCCGTACAGTTATTAGAAAAGGGACTTATATATCACTTCACACCTTGGTTATGAAAAATTTAACTAAATTGAGTTAAAGAAACTATATATATATATATATATATATATATATATATATATATATATATATATATATATATATATATATATATATATATATATATATAGTTATTATTCATTTAAGCGACAATACTATATAAAAAATGTTTATTAGAACAGATTTTTAAAGAACAGGACAGGTTATTATTTGTTGCCGTTTTTAATTTATTTATTAATTTATTTATGAAATTTAATTTTTTATTTAAATTAACTCAGTGTTAAATTTTTTCATTTATTTGTTTTTTTATTTGTTTATTTATGACATTTATACCCACCGGCTACTTTATTAGGTGCACCTGTCCAACTGCTCGGTAACGCAACTTTCTAATCAGCCAATCACATGGCAGCAACTCAGTGCATTTAAGCATGTAGACATGGTCAAGATGATCTGCTGCAGTTCAAAGTGAGCATCAGAATGGGGAAGAAAGGGGATTTAAGTGACTTTGAACATGATTGTTGGTGCCAGACGGGCTGCTCTGAGTATTTCAGAAACTGCTGATCTACTGGGATTTTCATGCACAACCATCTCTAGGGTTTATAGAGAATGCTCTGACAAAGAGGAAGTATCCAGTGAGCGGCAGTTCTGTGGGGACAAATGCCTTGCTGATGCCAGAGGTCAGAGGAGAATGGCCAGTCTGGTTGCAGCTGATAGAAAGGCAACAGTAACTCAAATAAGCACTCGATACAACCGAGCTCTGCAGAAGAGCATCTCTGAACACACAACACGTCCAACCTTGAGGCGGATGGGCTACAGCAGCAGAAGAGCACACCGGGTGCCGCTCCTGTCAGCTAAGAACAGCAAACTGAGGCTACAATTCACACAGACTCACCAAAACTGGACAATAGAAGATTGGAGAAACGTTGCTGCTCTGATGAGTCTCCATTTCTGCTGACACATTCAGATGCTCGGGTCAGAATTTGGCCTCAACAACATGAAAGCATGGATCCATCCTGTCTTGTATCAAGGGTTCAGGCTGGTGGTGGTGGTGTAATGGTGTGGGGGAGATTTTCTTGGAACACTTTGGGTCCATTAGTACCAATTGAGCATCGTGTCAACGCCACAACCTACCTAAGTATTGCTGCTGACTATGTCCATCCCTTTATGACCACAGTGTACCCATCATCTGATGGCTACGTCCACCAGGATAACACGCCATGTCATGAAGCTAAATCATCTCAGACTGGATTCTTGAACATGACAATGAGTTCACTGTACTGAAATGGCCTCCACAGTCAGCAGAGCTTAATCCAATAGAGCACCTTTGGGATGTGGTGGACTGGGAGATTGGCATCATGGATGTGCAGCCGACAAATCTGCAGCAACTGCGAGATGCTATCACGTCAATATGGAGCAAAATATCTGAGGAATATTTCCAGTAGCTTGTTGAATCTACGCCATGAAGGATTAAGGCAGTTCTGAAGGCAAAAAAAAAGACCCAACTGGTTACTAGCAAGGTGTACCTAATAAAGTGGCCGGTGAGTGTATTTATGACGTCTGTGAATTTTACTTGCATTTTTCCACCGTTTTGTAACATGAAGTTTTTTATTTATTTATTTTTGTGTGTGTGCGTTCCTTGCATTTCTTACATAAACCCGTCAATTTTGACCTTGTGATGACTTTTTTATTAATTATTTTGTTTGAGGAAGTATTTTGAAAACTTGCAGACTGTTTTCAATGAGAGTGAGGTTTAGGGACAGAATCTACTAATATCTTGAGAAACATCTAGTCAAATGTTGACTTATTAAGATCAATTAATATCAAATATTGAGTTAATAAAACTATTATGTTTAGAAATGTGTTGATAAAAATCGTCTCTCTGTTTAACAGAAATTGGGGATAAAACATACAGGGGGCTAATAATACTGACTTAAACCGCAATCAAGCTGTTTCTCAACCTCTTGTCTAGTGAATCCGGGGATTAGGGAAGTGTACTGTTTAGTTACATTACCGCTCAATTTAAGTCTCATTTGTATACATTTCACAGCGCTCTGGCAAACAGGTCTATGGTTGCATACACCCATGCAACTTACCCCGATGATTCTGGCCCAAAAGTGAAGCTGGTGGTATTGAACATGAGCATGTCTCTATTTATGTTTTCCCTCTTCCTATATGTAAACACTGGCAATACGTGATATATATTTATGGATTGGGAAAGATGGAAAATGTTCTCCATGCCGTACAACAACATTTAGTGAAAACATCACACTGACATTTTTGACCAATGGAGTGAAAGGTTGAGCTGTTCTTGTGTTGGCTCGGCATGGCAGTGGTTAATTTCATGGTCTTTTAGAGCAAAGTCTGCTGAATGTCTCTTTTGGAAATATTCTGCTCTGTGTCAGCATTCGTTGAACAGCAGTCGGAAAGTAATGTTCTGTGGTCATCTGATTGTAAATAAAAAATTAAAAGAAATTAAGTTAAATAAAATTAGATGATAGATAGATAGATAGATAGATAGATAGATAGATAGATAGATAGATAGATAGATAGATAGATAGATAGATAGATAGATAGATAGATAGATAGATAGATAGATAGATAGATAGATTAAATTAAATGAACAATAAATAAATGACAAATGGAAAAACATGTAATAAATGATGTGACAGTTTTTAAAAGAAATGAATGTAAATAAAATAAATAAATAAATAATGAACATTAAAATGAAATAATGAAAGAAATAACAAAAAATCATTTGACATAATAATACAAAATAATACTTAAGTAATAATAAATAATAAGATGCAATTAAATAAATAATAAAATAAAATAATAAAATTACTAAAATTTTAAATAAACTAAAAGTAAAAAAATACAGTATATAATACAATAAATAATCAAATAAAAATAAAATAAATAATTTGACAAAGTAATAAAAAATTTTAATAAACCATAAAATAAATTAGATAATAAGAAAAATAAATAAAAAAGTAAATAATATAAATACTATAAATACTAAAAAATATAGAATAATAATAAAATAACAATACAATAAATAAAGTAAAATAAATTGTTGGCTCAGAATGACAAATTAGTTTCACGTCTTTTAGAGCAAAGACTGCTGAATATATCTTTTGGAAATATTCTGCTCTGTGTCAGCATTTCTTGAACAGCAGTCGGAAAGTAATGTTCTGTAGGCATTTGATTAAATTACAAATTATAAAAGAATAAAATGTTATAAAAATTAATTTAAAAAATGTTATAAAATGAAAAAAAAAATAAAAATAAATAAATAAATAAATAAATAAATAAATAAATAAATGATCATAACGATGAAGCTGCAAAAACTGTCATAAAAACACATGTCTGGATCAAGCCCCTCCCCTGAAGAGCCATCAGTCTATAGCAATCAATGATTGGCTCTTTTAATTGAAGACTTAGGCCCAACCGCAATTCTATTTTTGGACCCCTATTTTGTACCCTTTCCCCTAATACCAAATATTATAGATTATAGATAGCAAAATTTTTATTTAAGCTTTTTTATTTAAGCATGACAGTAAAACGCGACACTGTTAGTAATGTGTAAAAACATATGATTACTTGTTGTAAAAATTCATAATGATGACAAAAAATACTAATTTGTGCATCTCCTGACTTCAGTGTGCAGCCATGCTGCTGTTGTAGATGGTGTGCTCTGGAAAATTTTGGTACCCCTTGGTTTCGAGTGTGCTCCTGAAAAATCTGTTTTGAAGGCGATCTAGCACTATTATATACATATAAAAATACGATTTTGATTTCATTCTGACTTTAAGTTCTGACTGTAAGGACTAGTACTGTAGTTTTATCATCAAGTTGTACAGATGAGGGCATGTTTTGCAGTACATGCTGAAATAAGTGAATGAAGTAAATGTGTAAGTGTGTCCTGCAGGCGTTTTCTCTGCTCGCTGTTTGATAAATGAAGGCTTTCAGACGATTCGTTTTTGCTGGCGCTCCAACTTTTAATCCAGAAATAACTCAAACCTCACGCATGCACCGTTCCTGATCTGCAGCACTTCAGGGTTATATGAAGAGCTGTGTAGATGCCCTTTGGTTTCCATGAACGAGACAGAGAGTTTCTGACGGGTGCTTGATTCTTTATTATGCTCAAGACGAGAGCCATTAAACTTTTGTTTAACTAACTACACAAAGAAACAACAAAAATCAATAAAAACAACTCGTATACAGAATAATATGACAAATAAAGATATAATGTACAGAGCGACATATGAAAGTGAAACAATAAAGTATATGACGACAGTTTGAAGCAACTATTAAAAAGGCAGAGCTCACGATTAACATATACATACAAATGAACTCATGTGGCTTAAATATTAACTTCACATACCTCGCTCCGCTTTCCCAAAGGGTTCTATTAAATAAATTGTGCAGGATTAAGTCTCCTTTATCCATAAATCGCACAGCAACGTGTCTTCTCTTCGCTCCTGCTAGCCTGATTAACCTATTAGTCACCTAGGCTACCGAAACACGTGACATGCTCTGATGCTCTAAAATTATTTAAAGGGATATAATGATTTAGTGGTCACTTACAAGCTGAATGTAAATCATTTGAAGTTAAAATCACTAGCCCTACTGTAAAATGTTTATTATTTTAGAATATATTTTCCCAATTGTTGCTTAATGGAGAAAGGATATATATTCAGCACATTTTAAAGCATAATAGTTTTAGAATCATAATACATTTCTATTAACTGATTTTTTTTGTCTTTGCCATGGTGACAATGCATACTGTGTTTTTTCTGCTTATTTTTCAAGATATAGGAATTTATTTAAAGTGCAATTTAAACACTTAACTAGGTTATGTTAACTGAATAAAATTAAACTAAGTAAATTGAATATTTAAAATTAAATGGGCATAAAAAAGAAGATAAAATGGGGTTAAAATAAAATGATAATATTTAACATATAACATTTTATTTTGATAATATAAAATAAAATAACAAAATATGAATAAAATAAAATAAAATGTGAATAAAAACATAATCAATAAAAAAGGGGATACAATAAAATAGTGATAATATAAATTTATAAAACAATAAGACTAAATAAATTAATCAAATAAATTGGGGATAAAATAATAAAAAATAACAATAAATTAAACAACAAAATTAAAAATAATAAAGGAAAATTTAGATAAAAATAGGGATCAAATAAAAATACTAAAACAAAATTAAACGATAAATAAAATAAAATAAATAAATAGTCAAATTAAATTAAATTAAATTAAAATGGTAGCATAAATAACAAACCATCATGCTGAAATTAACAACAAATAATGCAAATAATTTTGACATCAACTCTATATTAAACTGGCTAACCATACTGCATTTTAAAGTGTTTATTTAGATGCAAACCAGCTTTAAAAAATCCACAGAGAGTCTTCAACTGCTTCATATCCACACAATTACAGCAATTTCCTCCAGAAGCTGTCATGTTGGTTAAAAGAGGATGAGGAGAGGGGAAAAAAACGCTGGTAATTGTAAATAAAGGGAGTGTTTCCAGCAGGAGGTGGATCTGTCTGCCCTGCTGTTTTCTCTCCTTTCAGACATA